>NW_026616865.1:0-21229 GCF_000801105.2 Raphanus sativus | reverse complement strand
TAGTCTCTCGAGGTTGCTCTAACATCTTTCATGTTTTTCCGAGACTTTCGGACATCAATTTCGTTTTGACCCGATTTTTGACCCCAACAATCCAGATTAGGCCTGTTCGGACATATGCCATTATCTTCATGATTCTTATCAAACCAGGATGAACCAATATCTAAGAAGCTTTATTTGGAACCACTAATCAGTGGAGAATAACCAGGAAGTTGAATAAATCTCATAGGAGTTGTGAGTAAGAAGATATCCCACTTTCTATCCAGATGATTCCAGATTAGCCTGTTCGGACATATGGCAATATCTTCATGATTCTTATCAAACCAGGATGAACCACGATCTAAGAAGCTTGATTTGGAAACCACTAATCAGTGGAGAATAACCAGGAAGTTGAATAAATCTCATAGGAGTTGTGAGTAAGAAGATATCCCACTTTCTATCCAGATGATTCCAGATTAGCCTGTTCGGACATATGCCATTATCTTCATGATTCTTATCAAACCAGGATGAACCAATATCTAAGAAGCTTTATTGGAACCACTAATCAGTGGAGAATAACCAGGAAGTTGAATAAATCTCATAGGAGTTGTGAGTAAGAAGATATCCCACTTTCTATCCAGATGATTCCAGATTAGCCTGTTCGGACATATGGCAATATCTTCATGATTCTTATCAAACCAGGATGAACCACGATCTAAGAAGCTTTATTTGGAACCACTAATCAGTGGAGAATAACCAGGAAGTTGAATAAATCTCATAGGAGTTGTGAGTAAGAAGATATCCCACTTTCTATCCAGATGATTCCAGATTAGCCTGTTCGGACATATGGCAATATCTTCATGATTCTTATCAAACCAGGATGAACCACGATCTAAGAAGCTTTATTTGGAACCACTAATCAGTGGAGAATAACCAGGAAGTTGAATAAATCTCATAGGAGTTGTGAGTAAGAAGATATCCCACTTTCTATCCAGATGATTCCAGATTAGCCTGTTCGGACATATGGCAATATCTTCATGATTCTTATCAAACCAGGATGAACCACGATCTAAGAAGCTTTATTTGGAACCACTAATCAGTGGAGAATAACCAGGAAGTTGAATAAATCTCATAATTGTTGTGAGTAAGAAGATATCCACTTTCTATCCAGATGATTCCAGATTAGCCTGTTCGGACATATGGCAATATCTTCATGATTCTTATCAAACCAGGATGAACCAATATTAAGAAGCTTTATTTGGAACCACTAATCAGTGGAGAATAACCAGGAAGTTGAATAAATCTCATAGGAGTTGTGAGTAAGAAGATATCCCACTTTCTATCCAGATGATTCCAGATTAGCCTGTTCGGACATATGGCAATATCTTCATGATTCTTATCAAACCAGGATGAACCACGATCTAAGAAGCTTTATTGGGAACCACTAATCAGTGGAGAATAACCAGGAAGTTGAATAAATCTCATAGGAGTTGTGAGTAAGAAGATATCCCCACTTTCTATCCAGATTAGCCTGTTCGGACATATGCCATTATCTTCATGATTCTTATCAAACCAGGATGAACCACGATCTAAAGAAGCTTTATTGGAACCACTAATCAGTGGAGAATAACCAGGAAGTTGAATAAATCTCATAAAGTTGTGAGTAAGAAGATATCCCACCTTCTATCCAGATGATTCCAGATTAGCCTGTTCGGACATATGCCATTATCTTCATGATTCTTATCAAACCAGGATGAACCACGATCTAAGAAGCTTTATTTGGAACCACTAATCAGTGGAGAATAACCAGGAAGTTGAATAAATCTCATAGGAGTTTGTGAGTAAGAAGATATCCCACTTTCTATCCAGATGATTCCAGATTAGCCTGTTCGGACATATGGCATATCTTCATGATTCTTATCAAACCAGGATGAACCACGATCTAAGAAGCTTTATTTGGAACCACTAATCAGTGGAGAATAACCAGGAAGTTGAATAAATCTCATAGGAGTTGTGAGTAAGAAGATATCCCACTTTTCTATCCAGATTAAGCCTGTTCGGACATATGGCATTATCTTCATGATTCTTATCAAACCAGGATGAACCACGATCTAAGAAGCTTTATTGGGAACCACTAATCAGTGGAGAATAACCAGGAAGTTGAATAAATCTCATAGGAGTTGTGAGTAAGAAGATATCCCACTTTCTATCCAGATGATTCCAGATTAGCCTGTTCGGACATATGGCCAATATCTTCATGATTCTTATCAAACCAGGATGAACCACGATCTAAGAAGCTTTATTTGGAACCACTAATCAGTGGAGAATAACCAGGAAGTTGAATAAATCTCATAGGAGTTGTGAGTAAGAAGATATCCCACTTTCTATCCAGATGATTCCAGATTAGCCTGTTCGGACATATGCCATATCTTCATGATTCTTATCAAACCAGGATGAACCACGATCTAAGAAGCTTTATTGGGAACCACTAATCAGTGGAGAATAACCAGGAAGTTGAATAAATCTCATAGGAGTTGTGAGTAAGAAGATATCCCACTTTCTATCCAGATGATTCCAGATTAGCCTGTTCGGACATATGCCATTATCTTCATGATTCTTATCAAACCAGGATGAAACCAATATCTAAGAAGCTTTATTGGGAACCACTAATCAGTGGAGAATAACCAGGAAGTTGAATAAATCTCATAGGAGTTGTGAGTAAGAAGATATCCCACTTTCTATCCAGATGATTCCAGATTAGCCTGTTCGGACATATGGCAATATCTTCATGATTCTTATCAAACCAGGATGAACCACGATCTAAGAAGCTTGATTGGGAACCACTAATCAGTGGAGAATAACCAGGAAGTTGAATAAATCTCATAGGAGTTGTGAGTAAGAAGATATCCCACCTTTCTGATTCCAGATTAGCCTGTTCGGACATATGCCATTATCTTCATGATTCTTATCAAACCAGGATGAACCACGATCTAAGAAGCTTATTTGGAACCACTAATCAGTGGAGAATAACCAGGAAGTTGAATAAATCTCATAGGAGTTGTGAGTAAGAAGATATCCCACTTTCTATCCAGATGATTTCAGATTAGCCTGTTCGGACATATGGCAATATCTTCATGATTCTTATCAAACCAGGATGAACCAATATCTAAGAAGCTTGATTGGAACCACTAATCAGTGGAGAATAACAGGAAGTTGAATAAATCTCATAGGAGTTGTGAGTAAGAAGATATCCACTTTCTATCCAGATTAGCTGTTCGGACATATGCCATTATCTTCATGATTCTTATCAAACCAGGATGAACCAATATGTAAGAAGCTTTGATTTGGAACCACTAATCAGTGGAGAATAACCAGGAAGTTGAATAAATCTCATAGAGTTGTGAGTAAGAAGATATCCCACTTTCTATCCAGGATGATTTCCAAATTAGCCTGTTCGGACATATGGCAATATCTTCATGATTCTTATCAAACCAGGATGAACCACGATGTAAGAAGCTTGATTTGGAACCACTAATCAGTGGAGAATAACCAGGAAGTTGAATAAATCTCATAGGAGTTGTGAGTAAGAAGATATCCCACTTCCTGATTCCAGATTAGCCTGTTCGGACATATGCCATTATCTTCATGATTCTTATCAAACCAGGATGAACCACGATTAAGAAGCTTTATTTGAACCACTAATCAGTTGAGAGAAACCAGGAAGTTGAATAAATCTCATAGGAGTTGTGAGTAAGAAGATATCCTACTTTCTATCCAGATTAGCCTGTTCGGACATATGTCATTATCTTCATGATTCTTATCAAACCAGGATGAACCATATGTAAGAAGCTTATTGGGAACCACTAATCAGTGGAGAATAACCAGGAAGTTGAATAAATCTCATAGGAGTTGTAAGTAAGAAGATATCCCACTTCTATCCAGGTGATTCCAGATTAGCTTGTTCAGACATATGGCAATATCTTCATGATTCTTATCAAACCAGGATGAACCACGATTTGAGAAGCTTGATTGGGAACCACTAATCAGTGGAGAATAACCAGGAAGTTGAATAAATCTCATAGGAGTTGTGAGTAAGAAGATATCCCACTTTCTATCCAAATTAGCATGTTCGGACATATGCCATTATCTTCATGATTCTTATCAAACCAGGATAAACCAATATGTAAGAAGCTTGATTGGGAACCACTAATCAGTGGAGAATAATCAGTAAGTTGAATAAATCTCATAGGAGTTGTGAGTAAGAAGATATCCCACTTTCTATCTAGGTGATTCTAGATTAGCCTGTTCGGACATATGGCAATATCTTCATGATTCTTATCAAACGAGGATGAACCACGATGTAAGAAGCTTGATGGGAACCACTAATCAGTGGAGAATAACCAGGAATTTGAATAAATCTCATAGGAGTTGTGAGTAAGAAGATATCCCACTTCCTATCCAGATTAGCTTGTTCGGACATATGCCATTGTCTTCATGATTCTTATCAAACCAGGATTAACTACGATTAATAAGCTTTATTTGGAACCACTAATCAGTTGAGAGAAACAAGGAAATCGAATAAATCTCATAGGAGTTGTTAGTACGAAGATATCCCACTTTCTATTCAGATTAGCCTGTTCGGACATATGCCATTATCTTCATGATTCTTATCAAACCAGGATGAACCATATGTAAGAAGCTTAATTGGAACCACTAACCAGTGGAGAATAACCAGGAAGTTGAATAAATCACATAAGTGTTGTGAGTAAAGAAGATATCCCACCTTCTATCCAGATGATTCCAATTAGCATGTTCGGATATATGCCATTATCTCGATGATTCTTATCAAACCAGGATGAACCAATATGTAAGAAGCTTGATTGGGAACCACTAATCAGTGTAGAGTAACCAGGAAGTTGAATAAATCACATTGGAGTTGTGAGTAAGAAGATATCCCACTTTCTATCCAGGTGATTCCAGATTAGCCTGTTCGGACATATGGCAATATCTTCATGATTCTTATCAAACCAGGATGAAATACGATGTAAAAAGCTTGATTGGGAACCACTAATCAGTGGAGAATAACCAGGAAGTTGAATAAATCTCATAGAAATTGTGAGTAAGAAGATATCCCACTTTCTATCCAGGTGATTCCAGATTAGCTTGTTCGGACATATGGCAATATCTTCATCATTCTTATCAAACCAGGATGAACCACGATATGAGAAGCTTGATTGGGAACCACTAATCAGTGGATAATAACCAGGAAGTTGAATAAATCTCATAGGAGTGTGAGTAAGAAGATATCCCACTTTCTATCCAGATTAGCCTCTTCGGACATATGCCATTATCTTCATGATTCTTATCAAACCAGGATTATACCAATATGTAAGAAGCTTGATTGGGAACCACTAATCAGTGGTGAATAACAAGGAAGTTAAATAAATCTCATAGGAGTTGTGAGTAAGAAGATATCTCACTTTCTATCCAGGTGATTCCAGATTAGCCTGTTCGGACATATGGCAATATCTTCATGATTCTTATCAAACCAGGATGAACCAATATGTAAGAAGCTTGATTGAGAACCACTAATCAGTGGAGAATAACTAGGAAGTTGAATAAATCTAATAGGAGCTGTGATAGTGCTCAAATTTACCCAGTAGAGCTTACTCTCACAAATAAGAGGTACATCTGTAGTACTTAGGGATCGAATCTCGAGGAGCTAGGGAACCAATTAAATAAAACCTACTAATCAATCCTAGGCAATGTTGGTTTATATGATAGAAATAAAAATAACAATTCCTAAAATGAGCAAGGTAGTTGCTCTAACTAACAATATGATGGGTTGTTTAAATGTGATAAAGAGTGCTAGACATGGGGTTTCTATTCAGGAATGGAGATTATAATCTCTATAAATGCTTTAACAAGTTTTTTGCATGATACTATAGATCTCAGCCGCTTAACTCAAGTGAAGTATCACTGGTTAAATAATCTAGATCTCTGGCCACACCTTTCGCATGATGACACAGAAAAAGAGTCGGTCGATATCCTTTTGAGATATCGAGCGATACACCTTTCGCAGCGCCGATCGATTCACCTGTCGGGATATCGATCGACGGCTTCTAGATCTGCCTAGGCGCGAGCCGAATATGACCACAATGTCTCAAGGAGGAACTGTCGTTCTTCTCAACGGGAGACAAGCAAGCTCAAATGGATAATTCAAGATAATCAAAGATCCTAGTGATCTATGTTCTAGTTAGCTAATCTAAAACAAGCATAGGGTGCAATCCATTTGATGAGTATCACAACTTAGCAATTATAGTTTGGGGCTAATCCCACAAACCTATTTGAACCCTAGATCTAACAAGTAGACTACTCAGACATAGCTAAACAATTCATAACAATAGATAGATGAAAGAATTGCATAGATAGAATAAAGTAGAAATACAAAAGGAGATGAGAAATCTCTCCAATCTCTCAAACAAATAAAACTCTAGTCTCTCTCTCACACTCTCTGCTTTGAAGGTTGTCAAAAGCTTGCTTCTTTCGAAGGTTGCCGTCAAAAGACACTTAGCAGGAATATTTAAGCATTTCCATTAGGTTAAAAACTCGTCAACGACAATCTCGTAATTTGATGAAGTCTTGGTGAAGTACTCGGCTAAACCATTTCGTCTTCGATATCGATCGACAACACTGAATGTGTATCGATCGATTATAATTTTCTAGTACGCGGATCTTCTCAGCTACATCGATCGACAACTCAGGATGAGTATCGATCGATTATAATCGCAATGTTGACTTCCGACTTAGTCTTGAATGGTCAACTCGGGTGTATCATCTCTTGCACTCCAAAATGCTCCAAAAACATCACTTTCTCACAAAATGCTCCTAAACCTGAAAACATACCTAACATGCTAGAAAACAGATTAAATAAAAAAATAAAATACCAGTATACCATGGTTAAAAACGGGTAAAATCCATGGTATATCAACTCCCCCAGACTTACACCTTTGCTTGTCCTCAAGCAAAAACAGTAGTCTTTGGAAAATGTTTGAAAATAGCAGGAACGCAAAGACTCAATATATTGAAGTCATCACTCTATGGGTTTGCAATTCATGTATAAACATCCTAATCACAGAAGTTCATCATGCCTTATCCTAGCTTAGCAACCAAATTCATATAGTCAACAACTTAGCAATTCTCATCTGACATTCCCCTCTACTAACCTTATTTCTTAACATAAAATAAAAGTGCAGGCTTTACCTTGGGAGTATCGATCAAAGGACACATGGATTCAACTCAAACAAGTATCTGAACGCACAGGTAGTCTTCTCTGATCCCTTTCTCCCCTCTTCTCTCTTCTCTGAATCTCTTATTAGTTTCAATTTAAACAGGTTTCGATGCCACATATGTCATCTAGTCCATCTCATTGACATTTGCATTGTAACTCATACATTTGTTTGGCAAAGTGTAGCGAATAATGGGGTTCGGTACTCAACCTATCCCTCGTTTCCACAATGTGTGATCATCCTTGAGATTTAGAATACTGTGGTCGCAGGATTCACTCATACCCCTCTGCCTCTCAAGAAATCATTTCAATCTTTTATAACATAAACTTAGATCTCGAGATGCCCAAGAGAGAGAAGGAAGGGAACCATAAACACACAGACTTTTTACCTTCCAGACTTGTAGGAGGATTCCGATCCTGTGATTTCCATGCCCCAAGACAAGCAAATAAGTCAGTATTAGTGTTGGAGGTCAGCTTTGGTTCCTTCAAACAATCTTAGCTAGTGAATATAGGTGACAGGTTGATCCACTTTAGCATCTTTTGTACTATCTGCAATCAGTAATCTAGGATGGTGCTAAAGAGTGGTCAGACAATCAAATATAAATCTATATCAACGTTCCTATTTAATACTTATACGAAAAATTATTTTGAAAAACAATTTGAATGAAAACCATAATAAAAACACATATTAATAAACTCCCCACATACTTAAATTACACTGTCCCAGTGTAACACAGCCGGTGGTTAGGTAAATAAAATAAAACATAATTAATTAATATAACAAGTTAGAATGAATAAACCTGATCGACAAGATGTCGATCGATTCGTAGTGGTATATGTCGATCGTTAGTAATGGTCGTGTGGTGTCGAGCGATATGAATGGTGAATATCGGTCGATGGAATTACCATTCTACTTGGATCTAATAAAAAATGCAAAATAAATCTGAAAAAAAAATAAAAGCAAAATTGAAAGTTAAAATAAAATAAAGAAAAATAAAAGAAAACATAATAGTGGGTTGTCTCCCACTCAACGCTTTGTTATAGTCATTTAGCTTGACTGTGGTAGGTGAGTGACTCATGGGGTGCATAAACTGCTGATTGCCGGACAATAATCATCAATCTTGTGTCTCCTACTATTGAACCATGTGGCGACGAACCTTCTTGTGGCATCATCCGCTCGTAATTGTTTCCACTACAAGAAAACGTCCCATATATAGCATGAGAAAAACGCTATTAAAAGATAGCACAACGTTACGGCAAACGCTGTATCTTCTCACGCAATCTTTTCTCTGACACTTTAGATAGCGCTTAGCTTGTGCTATGGTAAAGTATCAGTTCGATAGCGTTTACTTAGTTTTGCAATTGTATAACTTCTAATAGCAGGTAATAATTGCTATTATAGCTTTATTATAAAAAAAAACAAATAAAAATATTTTCAAAATTTATATATTGAAATTGTTTACATATTTATGACCGGTATACAAACTAATTTAACTAAACCAATTTTTTTTCCAAAATAAATTTGAAAATTAAACCTACACATAAAATTCTATACCTAAAGTTCTATCTCCTTACGCCGCACCACACTACGACCGAGTCACAACGATTACTCCAACGTCACCGTCTTCCAGTCACACACCGGAGCTTGGAACTACTCCACTCTTAAACCTAATGTCTCTGAGGCTAAGGACCCACCCTTTTGCTACCTTCTCTTAGCAGCTGAAACAAGATTAAATACAAAACAGTTATTCATCGTCAGTGAACTCGTTTAGTTGGGTTCTATTGCATTTGATAATAAGATACCTTCGAATTCACATTCAATTTCTTCAAGCATACAGTCTCTTAGCAGCTGTAACAATACATCAAAAGTTGTCTCAGATTTGTTGTAACAATACATCAAAACTTGTCTCAGATTTGTTGTTCAATATCTTTTGTAGCAGCTACAAGTAGGAAGGGTACGTTGAGAATATACCTTTGAAGTCTCGTTCTATGTCTTCCAACATCTTCTGCCTCTCAGCAGCTGAACAAGAGACACAAAAGAACATGAAGAAACAAAAGATTCATATTGTTTTAAGTGTAAAATAGGAGGTTGTTCATACATAGTCTTCACCGTCCCCGGACTTTTAGCCTTGAGGCCATCAGATCCCGCTTGGTTAAGACCATTGAGATGAGCTGCAATTAATCAAGAATCAATAACTGAGAATCAAAAAAGATTTGCCTTTCTATGTGTAAAATTAATTAACCTTATAGATTAAATGAAATACTGTTTTTCTTCTCGACAGAAAGATGATAATTGGTACACGAGACTTAAAAGAAATATTTAGTCATCTACATGTTAAGGCTCACTCTTAAGATAAAAAAGAAGAAGAATCACAGAATTAACTACCAAACAGATGAGAAAGATGAACAACTTACATAGATATTACTTGTTGGAAGATAAAGACATGTTTTGTATGAGCCAAGAACTTCTACCTGTAACAGAGAGATTAGACTTTTGAATTAAACTCTACACAAGGATAAAGCTTAAAGCTTTTCATAGGACTATATGACACCTTGCAATCAGGCCAGATATAATGAATAACACTTCTAACACTATCCATTGCTGCATCACGCTGAGCATTCTCTGCTGAATCACAACCTTTTTATACATCCAAAGGTAAAAAGGGTTTAGACATCACATCTCTTCAGAACACAAAAGTCTATAGCATCTTACAAATCTACATGCTATTACGGAATCAATCAAACAAAAAGAAGAAAAGATGAAAACTTACATCAATATCACTTCTTGGAAGATAAAAAGCCATGTCTTGTCTGTCTGAAACTTGTACCTGCAAAACAGAATAAGCAAGGAATGAATTAGAGATACACTTTTGAGCTAAACGATAATCAGAGAGAGAGAAAAGCTTTGGCTTTCACAAGGCTATATAGTAGGTACCTTAGCCTTGTGAAAGCCATTAGTAGGTACCTTAGGCATAGCCATTCCAGCCTTGTCTGGACAATCTGTGACCTCGGTTTCTTTTGCACCTTTCTTTAATTTCTGAGGTTCCTTTTGGAACATATATTTGGTCTTATATTAGACTCTGTAGCAACTTGGTTGTGTCTTTAAGACATCAAAACCGTCTGGTGCTAAGTTGGGATGACATAGTCATTATTTCTAGGGTCAATGTGTCTGGCATTTTATTTTGCTATCATTTTTAGCATATGGACGTCTATAAATCTTTTCTAGTCCGAGGATCTTTGCCAAGACAATGATGGTTGATACCATTCTTTACCAGCTTACTACTTCTCCTTTCAAATGTTGGATATTGGGATTCATAAACTCTATGTAATCCTTGTTCCTTGGCCTCTGATTAAATCACCCATTTTGGCTCAAGGTTTCTTTTAATCTTATGGAGAAAGTATATTCATAATATATATCCAACATATATTCCCCAATCCTCATTATGAGATTCTAAGATCATCTGATCTTTAGATGGCACATATATTTGTGGTGGATTCAATATTAATATCTTAATTCGTAATATCTTAATATGATATATGTCTGGACTCATGACCCGTATTAGTCTGAGGTGGGAATATTTATTATCACTTATATGGCCTGATATAATATCTATGGCCTGATGCAAGTTAATCTTTTATAACTCATGATGTCCCCAAGCATATGGACTTTTAGATTTTGAACCTTATAGGTAATGGTCATAATATCATAAATTCAACCAATATGTAATATGGTTGTGGACCATGTTTCACGGATTTTAGTATGGTCATGTATCATGGGATTTGTCCTCACTCCCCCTCATGAACATACTCTAATTCGTGGTGCTTGGGACAATAAATTCCCTTGTGCATAGATATATATTGCACAAACGTGAGATCTTATGGGATAGCTTTTGTGCCCTTTTAAATCTTTGCATCATAATTCAGATGGCTAAGTATGGTAATGCCATCTAAGTGATAAGTTTTGTGGGTCAATCTATTATGATTGCCCTGGCTATTTGCCTATTATCATATTGATCTCTAGATCAATAGAGAATGTAGTCTCGACTACTTAGGCGATTTTAATTTAGGTACTCTTATTCTCTTTTTGCCCATCGTTGGAAACCATATTTTCTTCTTAATTCAATGGAACTTATAGGGTAAATATAATGCCTTTTAGGCAATGCCTTGGTCGGACTTCCTTTCTTTCAAGGAATGTCCAAATGAGTTCAAGAGTATTTTATGCATCATAATAGAGCCTGGATGGCCGAGCATGTCGTGCCATATGTTAAAGGCTTCTCTGAACTCTTTGGAAAGTGATTTGGGGTACTTAACCCACAATCATATTTATCTTGGCTTAATGAAGGCCTATAGATATACTAGGTATAGTCTCTAGGACTTTCCTTTGGCCTTGGGCATTTCCATAAATCATAAGGAATCCTTTCTTTCCTTTGCCCATAGTTTCAATATATAGACCATTCATATGAATGTCTTTGAAACTTTGATAAATTCCATATTGATTTATGGGGAATGTAATGCATCAGAGATTTTCAGATGTGTGCCTTTAGGCATCATGAGGTTGGACTAGCCATGACCTTGAATAAAATATCTTTTGTCTCAAATATCTTTTGTCTCTTAATGTAATGTGGCTTGGTCCACTATAGAGAACAAAGACAAAGTAAAATGATGTCAAAATCTAATTGGCCTCTTTAAGGCAATATGAAGTCTCGTATTCAAGTTGATCATCATTCTCATGGTCGAAATTATTCGCACCATCTAGATGGACCCAATGGGTCATAGGGTTTTATCCCTTTATGCTCTCCTGGTAGAGTTCAATAAAGTGTTTGGGAGTTCTACATCGGTTGGCCCAATGATTATTCATCCCACACTGATAGCAAGCAGATTTGGTCGTGGCATGGGTATTAAAATCGGACTTATACCCACGGCTAGGTTGATAACCTTGGCCTCGGCCTCGACTATGGAGTGACTGTGGGTGATATCCACGCACACCCTTGCCATCTTCCATGGCCTTTTACATAGCCATGGTTTGACTCTTTCATTTGGCTCTGTGGCCGTATATGCCTTAGACAATGCCTTAAAATCCAGGAGGTCTCATCTCACTATTCCTCATGAGTAACTCATTGTTTTGCTTAGCAAGCAACAAACAAGAGATTAAATTTGCATATGTGGAGGAATCCTTTTCTCGGTATTATTGCTGAAGCAAAACATTGCTTGTGGAATGTAGAGAATTTCTTCTCTAACATGTCAGCATATGTGATAGTCTTTCCACACAGTTTCAACTTTTGAGACTATCATGAATAGAGCCGAGTTATACTCATCCACAGACTTATAGTCTTGGGTCTTTAGGTCCCTCAAATCATATAGGGCCTTTGGTAATAGCACCGTACTATGGTGATCATATCTGGATTTCAGTTCTATCCAAAGGTCCAGAGGATTCTCAATAGTGAGATTTTGATCATTGAGACTTTCAGTAAGGTGATGGCGTATGATTAAGAAAATCGCCTTGTATCTATCTCAAAAGTGAGAAATTTAGATACATTCACCAAGATTTAGATTTCAAGATGATTTTCAACATCTGAATATTTAACATTGCTTTCAAGCATCAAGCCATAATTTATATGATTTAATTTATATGATTTAATAATGATTTAATAAGGCTTTCCCCCCAAATCATATAATATAAATGCGTTAAGAAATGATCAATTGATCATTGCATCTAGTGATCCTTTTAATCATAAAATTTAAATTGATTATATATATGTATATAATTTCATATAGGGTTTCCAAGCCCTTTAGAATTTGAATAAGGATCAATCATTATTTTAAATGAGATCAAGCAATATGGATGAAAACCAATCACAATGGTCGAATGATAAATGCATGGATCAAGAACTAATCAGATGTATGTTCTGTCCTAAGCATTGGACCTAAGCAATTTATATGTGATTCTTAATGCATAAGGATATTTGATTTTCAAAGATCATAAAATAATAACTGATTCCTTCCCCCCTTTACCGGGTAAACCAAGACAAGAAAATTTATAATTTTCAGGAAATGTCTAAACCAAATTCAATTAGATTTTTTAATCACTTGGTTTCAAGGCTGCTTATATAAGCAAGCATGCTTAGTTCTTAATAAAACTATATGACAAGAAGATGCATGGAAATGATCAGTTCATGATATGTGAATGATCTAACAATTTACTTATCCATGTTTGATCGGTTTAAACAGGTTTTATACTTTCAATCAAAGCAAACATGCTAAGTTTAAATGAAAAACGATTTGGTCTAATTATATGCAAGCAATGAGAATCATTTAGATGCAAGCAATATGAACCATTTTAATTTATATGAACTATTATCAGGATTGTCAATGATATGCAAACATAAAATCAGTCTTAGCAATATGACAATTATGCATGGTCAGATTTTAAACAATATGACAATTGCATTCAAAGTTGGTTCAAGATGATTCAAGATGAACAGATGCAATCAAGTATGCAACAAGATTACTAAATAATTTAATCATCAATTTCAAGCATGGTAAAAGATCAAGATTAACTTTCAACTTATGTGATCAATATTCAGTATGATATGAAATCTATTCAAGGTTGGTTCAATTATTTAGCTATCAACCTATATGATCAAATGATTTCATGCATATTTATTCTATCTTATGACATATCAATTTAAAATCAAGACTATATGTTATAAAACTTTTATAAACATTTTCAGTCAAAGATATGCAATTAATAAAATCAAGCAAGCATTTATAAAATCGATTTTCAGTTTATAAAATCTGATTTTGCATTTAGAAAAGTTTTAAAACTCTTGACAGATACAAAATAAATATTATTGGTCAAGGATATGCAATGAATGATTTTAATTTCGATTTTATTTTGGGTTGACTGAATTTGGGAGATCTGCCCGAAAGTGGCACAGAAAAGGATTCATGGATTTTGTTTTGGCCAGATTATACATTCATGTTTATCACATCTGGTAAATTGGCCAAAGCATCCATAGGTTTAAGCTATCTCTAATAGTTTATGGTTTATAAGTTTTATAAACAAGATTCATATAGATCTTTAGGTATTTTAATCTGTTTGAGATACTTAGAACCTTTAGAGAATTATAACTTTTATGGATTCAAAATAATTCAGAATCAAGTTTCTTATGGATCAATGGATCATAGAAACAAGATTAATATTATGGATTCATATAGATCCTTAGATTTCTTTTCAGATATAATGGTGTTCTTAGATTTTATGGATAGATTAGTTTACCATTTTACACCACAAGAATCTGAATGGACTACCATGAGAGAGAGCTGATCCACGGATGAGCTTGTTGAGAGAGAGGTGGAGGAGCTGGCCGGAAAAACCATGAGTCGGCGGCGCGGATAGTTTATGCGATTTACGACGCGTCAGAGATCGGATCGACAATCCGTCTTCCGCAACGGATTCTTCTCGTCTTGGGCTTCAGATTGATAGGTGGATCGTCGTCTGGATCCACAGGGTTTGAGAGATACGGCGGTTTAAAGTTGCGCCTGAAATTAGGATTTTGTGGCCGGAAAAGAGAGCTCCGGTGAAGAGAGACTGCTCAGGTAGAGAGAGTTTTCTCGTGCTGATAACGTGTTGTAATCTGTGTGAAATGTGGAGAGTGAATTGTGAGGAATGTTGTGTGTATTTCTCATTAGCCAACACCACATTATATAGTGGTTTGTACAAGGGTTTACAAGTGCTTTACAAGGAAGTAAATCTACACATTAACTACTCTTGACTACATTGATGTCATACATGAAGACTTGGTCAAGGTGATGATTCAAGGTTGACTGAGTCTTCTGATCTCGGACCATGTAGACCGGATGTAAACCTCCTTGCACTTCCTCTTGTACTTGTTGGACTTGTCTAGTACTTGGTTAAGTACTTGGTTATTTTCCATCCACACAATAGATATTATAACATATAAAAGGGTCCGAAAAAAGTAGACATAACATGTACATTAAAAAACGCTGTCGTAAAACAAGAGTTATATCAAAGATTGCATTTTAGACTAAAACGCTATCTTTTTATGCTATCTTTACCCTCGCCCCTTGTAGTGTTCTTATCTATCTGGAGGACTGTATCTTGAAGTTTCCTCACAGAATTCTCAATGTATTCGATGTTGTCAACCTTCCTGTCGATGGTCTGGTAGGTATGTACGGACAATAATTTCAGCTCACTCTGTAATGCATCGATCCTGTCAAGAATAAACTGATCTCGGTCTGCTAAAGACTCGTTGTCGATCGATGCTACGAGATGCGCGTCGGTCATTTCGCTGAGGGGTCTGTCGGTCGACGCAGAATCTACTGTGTCGATCGACTGTGAGCATTGTCTTTGGTACTGCAGGGCACGTATATTGTCCTTCATATGGCGAGTAGTTCTGCAGAGGCTGTTAACTCGTTCGTTAACAGTGTAGTCAATGGTATCACAGGTCCCAGTGAGTCTCCTCTCCATAGCATCCATAGCCTCGTACAGCTCATCTTTAAGCTCATCAACTTCTGCTGTAATGCATGCTTTCCTCGCTGGTGGTGGCTCGTTGTCGATCGATATTGGTCTAGGCCTGTTGATTGATGCTTCGTTTCTGTCACGAAGATCAATATAAGCTTGAACTATGCTCATGTCTCTTTCTAGCTTGTCCAGCTGCCGTAACATTGTGTGCTGGCATCGCAGGATAGGTGAACTGAAAATTTCATGCTTCCTCACGTACGCTTTCATCCTATCTTCCAGTTCTGCGAACTTTTTGTCGATCGACGGTGAAGAATGTGTGTCGATCGATGGAAAAGTAGCATTCTTAGCTTGGTCATTCTGGCGAATTGTGTCCAACTCTTTCTGTAGAAGATCGATCCTTTTGCTTAACCATTCGACATTGTTGTTGAGAGGGCTGTAGACGTCTCCAATCCGTGTATTGATGTAAGCAACCTCCCATTCATCTTTCTTAGGTGATGAACATTCTGGTCGGTCCATGGATGTAGTCTTGCCGATGTCGATCGATGGTACTCGTACTCTGTCGGTCGATACTGGTGGCGTAGCCTCTTTCTCAAGCATGGTCAATATGTGTCCAAGCTCCACTCTTATCTCAGCCATATAATTCTGGAAGTCCTTGTAACTGACATCCAAAGGCTGGATAGTGTCTTCCACCAATGTGTTCATGTTTGCCTCAAGGTGTGCCTGAGCTCTCCATACATCAGTCACCATATCATCTATCTCCTCTCTACTGAGGGTACTGGTGGTGGTGTGTATGCATGGTAAGGGCGTGTGTGTATTGGAAGGCGTAAGCAACCTCTCTGAAAAAGGGATGCTCTATCCAGAATTCGCCTTACTTGTTCCTTGGTAACATGGATGATCTCACCATCAACTCCTCTAGCATAGCCAAACTCATCTCTGTAGACACCATATTCATCCTTAACTTCCCACTTGAATCTCCTGGATCCATCAGTATTGAAGGCACGTCGTCCAAACTCCAATCGTCTGTCGGGCGATCTGACTCTTGGTCTGTCGATCGATCCGGGATATCCGCCGTCGATCGATGGTGTTGAAACGATGTCGATCGATGGTGAATGTCTAGGTTGACCAAAGTGTTGAGGAACTGTATCCTCCCTTGTGTTGGTGTTGTGGTTGTCCTGGACGTGAGCTAGGATGTCTGGATGGCTACGTTGCTGTGTGAACAGGTTTTCTGGTCCATTAACAACTTGGAGGATGTCTGCTATGTCCTCTTTGGTTATGTGCAGAACTCTTCCATCCATTGCTCTTGCATAGCCATCTGTGTCCCTGAAAATTCCAAATTCATCAGGTGTTAGTGAAACGTTCCTGATATCGTAAGGTTCATGAGATCGAGGTTGAGCTATGTTGAAGGCGTCGATCGATGGGGATGTGGTGGTGGCGATCGATGGTGCATGTCTAGCTGCACGGTTGGATCGATTGTACATGTTGTTGCAGTCCTCCATTGATAGGTTTCTGAATGATGGAAGCTGATGGGTAGAAGGTGAAAAGTTTTGAATTTTCGTGGCTTGAGTTGTCAATCTTTTATACCCATGTGTTGTCCTAATCGGTGAAATTCTGATTTTGTCCTTCAGGTCATCCGGGTTAATATCAATCGATGTGATACTGGCGATGTCGATCGATGGACGATGTCGTTTTGCTGGGTGAAGTAGATAATCGATCGATGGTGGGTGTTTGATGTCGATCAATTTTGGGAATTGAATTGCAAATCTGTCATTCTCCAAGTAATTTTCCCAAGCTCCCTCTTCCCATAGTCTGGATCATGTTCTTCACTGTGGTCTCCATTGTGGGAAGAGGTGGCTATGTCTACTGCAAAACTCTAATGAAATCCGCTATCTACCCAACTCCTTACTGAGTAATCATCTTCCTTTCGGCTGGGTGGGATGGCGAAATTTGGGTAGCAATGATCTGGTAGATCGAGTTCATCATCTGGTGGGTCTATGTCGATCGATGATCCATATTTGTTGTCGATCTCCTCTGACTTGCAAGTGTCGACCGATGATGTTAAAGTACTGTCGATCGATCCCGTGTACTCTGTCTCGTACTCGACTTCACAATGACAAACTGTGATGATACCAGTATCATCTTCCTTTACCACTGATTTGGCTGGTGGTTTGCCAAGCTTGACAGGGTCGTAGTGGATCTTTGGATCTATCATAGTCAAGCACATCCTGTTGGTGTTCATGTCACATATGGCTCCTACTGTAGCCATAAATGCTCTTCCAAGTAAGAGGGAAGAGTTCCAATTTAGCTTGATGTCTAGGACAAGAAAATTCACAGGGACGATAGCATTACCAATATGTACCTCCAGGTCTCTGATGAAGCCTCCAGAGTTTATCTGAGAGTAATCCACGAAAGTAAAGATCTCTGGTGAAGGCTCTACTTGCAGGTCAGATGGTCTGCCATGACCTTTGGTAAGATGCTGACTGATGAACCAGTGTCACATAGTGCATGAGGAAATTCAATCCCTTGTACCACACATGGTATTGCAAAACTTCCCCAGGATCACTCTTCTTCGGCAAAGTAATCCTTTTCCTCATATCTTCTCTGACATTGTTCGAACCTTCTCCTAATGTCAGTTTCAGTCTCCCTTGTTTCTCTGAAGAACATCCACAATCTGCTTGTGAAGTAAACCTCCTCAAAAGGTTTTCTCTGGTGGGATTCTGATAACTCTCTTAGTGAAACCATCTATTTCCTTTTCATTAGCTTCCCTCTTAAGGTTCTTAGGAATCTTCTCATTCTTACTCCTTAACCTTCTTCCTTCAGTTCCCTCTGATGTAGGTGTAGTATCTGAAGGGTTACCAATGATTTCTGTAGGGTTAGCTTGTGGTTTCGGTGTGGGCCTGAGTGCATTGATTCTGTTGCTGTCTATCGATGGTAGTTGCACTCGGTATGTGAGAGGTGCGTGTCGATCGATAGGTGGAGAAAGGGTCGATCGATACAGTTCTCATCTTTGTGTCGATCGATGAGTGGCTCATCTCGTCGGTCGATATCTTCATAGGTGTGGGTGGGTGGGTATGGATGAAAGCCGTGAATTCAGCATGTGTCAATATCCTAACCGCATTGCAATCTGCAATCGTATCCGAAATGACATCGTCGATGTCGATCAATGTGGACTAAATGGTGTCGATCGACACCATTGTGATCCACCGAGACTTAGTGAACTTTCCACTTCAAATTCTCCTTCTTGTAGCTTCTCCTGTTTCACCACTTGCCAGAAATCATCATCTATGATAGCATTGACGTGGTGTTTCCTATTTCCTTCCCCTACTTCCTTAGAAGTTCAATCCTCCTGATAGAGTCTTCAGTCTGGACAATCTGTGTCTCAAGTTTCTTAACTTGAGTGCAAATGGTGTCTATCCTCGTGGTCAGATTGTTGAAGACAGAATCAATCTTCCCATTGAAGTCTACTGTAAGCTTCTGCTGACCTTCCAGAACTCTATCAATCATGGCATCAAACTTACTCTCCTGGGTGGGTGGCGGTGGGTTTTGGTAAGCTGAGTTGCCGTAGTTCCTTGTGTTGGTGAAGGGTTTCTGATACTGTGAACTCTGGTTGTAGTTACTCTTCTGACCACTGCCAAAAAAGTTTATGTTTCCACTCTGGTTTCCATATCTCTGAAATCCAGTACCTCCAATGTAGTTCCACATCTTCCTCTCTAGCCTCTCTTCTTCAGCTGAGCAGACTGGCTGCCCCAGAAATGCATGTAAAGCATCTATCTTGGCTCTGACTTCATTCATCTGGTCTTCCCCGATGGCTGCAACCGATTTCTTCTTGTCAGAGTCAGTGTTCTTGGTGCTGCTGCTGTTGGCTAGGTTCTCAATAAGTCTCACAGCCTCTATTGGATTCCTAGTGTTGAAGTTCCCTCACTAGCAGTATCAAGAGCCATCTGATACCTTAAGGCGATACCTCTGTAGAAAGTGCTTAGCAGCTGCACTTCATTGAATCCATGGTGTGGACAGTCTCGCTGGAAGAACTTGAAATCTGATCCACGCGTCTTTAAAAGTCTCACTAGGCTTTTGCGCGAAAAGTGGCGATTTTGCTTCTTAAGTCTTCAGCGCGTGCCTCATCAAAGAAATTACGCAGGAAGGCGTTTTTGATGTCGGCCCAGGATGTCAGTGATCCTGTAGGTAGCTGCTTGAGCCAGTGCGAAGCTTCTCCAATCAGTGAGTATTTGAAGAGCTTGCAGAGTAGGTAGTCCTCAGGGACTCCATCCATACGAATAGCAGCGATAAGATCCTCGAACCTCTCCAGATGGTCCATAGGATGCTCGTGTGATAGCCCAGAATAAGGTATCTGAGACACGAGAGAGTAGTACTGAGGCTTGAGCTCGAAGTTCGGCTTCTGAATCTCTGGAAGTCGAATAGCTGATCTGTTGGTGTAGTACTCGTCTGGACGGTTATTAGTCTGCCAACGATCGTGTTTGAGCTTCTCCTGTAGCCTGTGCATCTAGTTCCTGACCTGTTCATTACTGCAGATGACCAATGACTGGTCATACAGGTTTCCATTCTCGCCCTGCGTGAGAATAACAATCGCGACCATGCTTCGCGGAGTAGTGTCGATCGATATACGGTTAGAAGTATCGAACGATGTGGATCGGCGAACGGTATCGGTCGACGGTGTTGTCTGAGTGTCGGTCGACTGTTGAACGTGAGTATCAGTCGACGGTACTGCGGTTCTGTCGATCGATGCGTAGGTCTTTGCGGATTGAGCGTTCCAAGTGTGCAGGATCTTCTGAGAATAATAGTTGATTTCCCCTGTTGCTTCTGGTACTGCTGGGCATGTACCTGAAAAGACAAGAAAAATTTTAATCAGAAAGGGGGTAAAAGAAAAACCTAAGATTAATAAGATTAAATCTAATGGCGATCAAAGCTCCCCGGCAACGGCGCCAAATTTGATAGTGCTCAAATTACCCAGTAGAGCTTACTCTCTCAAATAAGAGGTACAGCTGTAGTACTTAGGGATCGAATCACGAGGAGCTAGGGAACCAATTAAATAAAATCTACTAATCAATCCTAGGCAAGGTTGGTTTATATGATAGAAATAAAAATAACAATTCCTAAAATGAGCAAGGTAGTTGCTCTAACTAACAATATGATGGGTTGTTTAAATGTGATAAAGAGTGCTAGACATAGGGTTTCTATTCAGGAATGGAGATTATAATCTCTATAAATGCTTTAACAAGTTGCTTGCATGATACTATAGATCTCAGCCGCTTAACTCAAGTGAAGTATCACTGGTTAAATAATCTAGATCTCTGGCCACACCTTTCGCATGATGACACAGAAAAAGAGTCGGTCGATATCCTTTTGAGATATCGAGCGATACACCTTTCGCAGCGCCGATCGATTCACCTGTCGGGATATCGATCGACGGCTTCTAGATCTGCCTAGGCGCGAGCCGAATATGACCACAAAGGTCTCAAGGAGGG
>NW_026616864.1:0-21236 GCF_000801105.2 Raphanus sativus | reverse complement strand
GGGATCCTTGTTAAGAGGAAGCAGGTCAATATTGGATGCTTCTCCTTTTTAATCTTTACTTTGTTTATACGATACACGTGATAACGTTTTTTTGCCAATCCACTTAATGATGGAATCTTCATTTTTTTTTTTAAATTATCTCGTGCACAGACTGGCATCAGTGCAAGGCACAAAGAAAGATTGCTAGAGAGATCAAGACGGCCCGTGCATTTGGGCTGATGCCCTTCACAACAATGGGTACCAAGGCATTCACATTTGGGAAAACCATGGAGAACAGAGACCAAGATTTCGAGTATGAAGTGGTTGACGATGATGATGAGTATGACAATGGCAGCTGAGTGAGATTTGTTCCACTCTCTTCTGCTTTCTAAACTTTGGCCTAACTAGCTGGTCTAGTTTTCATTTCTGAGGTTTTGGTCTATCAGATTTTATAATAGGATGTTACCAAAAGTGGACAATACGTTACTTGAATCCCTCAGACACCAAGGGATTAGTAATTGTATTTTACTTCTCTTGTTGTGTTACTTTTGAAGATGACAGATTATGGTTTCTTTATTCTATAAATCAAGTATCATCTCGTGCTACAGCTGATAATGATGAACACACGTATGCAGAGGAAAAAAAGGATCAAACAAAACTTATGTTTCTGAAAACTCAAATTATCTAGAGCCCCTGTCTGTTCTTGTCATCTCCATGTTTCTAACATCTTCGATTGTTTGCTTCTTCCGTTGGATCCACCTCTCAAGCCTATCCCTATCTGCATCTGGAAGTTTACATGGTCGGTCCAGAGAAGGTACAGCTCTTGATTTTTCAAGTAGATCCCGCTCTTTTTGCTCTGCAAAGCAAAGCAATGATCCTTCACAGACCTCTTTAGCTGAAGGAGGCTTCACCGGTTTGAACTTCTGAAGCTTTGAGTACTCTGTGATGAGATGAAACATGTAGTCATACACCCGGTTCATGCTAATGCTTTCCATGTAACCCTGTCCTCTTTTTCCTATTGTTTCAGCCTGTCAAAAAGGAAGAACGCCTTAGGAACACATGAGTCGATAAATGGATGAGGAAGTGTTAGAATAATACACATTACATCAGAGGGGTTGGCATTGCCCCAGTCCACAGCGAATTTGATGGACCGACATAGATCAGTGGGAGAGACAGGCCAGTAGTTTTCCTTGGGAAGAAGGCCTCTGCTGAAGAAATCTTCATACTCTGGTGAGATTATGAGTGTCATGGAACCACATGACATGATATACTTTAGAGATACTGACCACGCGTAACCCTCTGCATATATTTTGTACCTTTATGATACAACGAATCACAAAACCAGATTAGATCTTTCTCGTATCCCCTCAAAAGTCGAACTTGGTTTTCTCTAAAGACTTACCGGTGATTGCATTGGTTGGAGAGTTTAGACTGTTCAAACCCACCTTTTGCCTCTTCTGCCCAGTTCTGTATTTATTAAACACACACACATCAGAGACTAAAACTATCTGACTAGGAGGAACTGAGGGAAGGCCTTTACCTGGCGCATAATCTGTGCTCCCCACAACCTTGAATGGTTGCATTTCATCAACTCCATTCTTATAGGCGACACAACATCAGGGTTCCCTTTCCAGTAAGCTCTAGGTTGTTTGCTATCCCAGCTCCTTCTCTTAGACCCTTTCTTTATATCCCTAAACTCTTCTTCCCACGGCCTTAGATTTGTCTCCGACCTTTTTTTTATCAAAACAACACACATATTCAGACAAGAGTGTTCGAGTAAAAAAAAAACAACAACAGAGAATGAGATATGAATGTACCATCCCCAGAAAGACCAATCAGGAAAAGGAATGTCCAGATGAGCTTCATTAGTACAGTATCGAAAAAGAGGGGGTGGGAACGACTGGTGTTCTGTCCGGTTGATGATGGGTTTGTCCATGCAATCAAACATCATGTCGACGTCAGGAACCATCCCTGGATACTTGCTGAGCAGCTGCAGAATCCCCCAAACGGTGAACATCATCCTGCTCTGCACGCAAGCGTAGTAGAGATCCACGTACAGCTTCCCGGACAGTATCACCACTCTAAACGCAGCGTTTTGCTTGGCCTTCTCCACGTGGTCTTTAGTCACCCCTGTCTTTGCCCATGGCTCCAAGTCTCGGTGAATCCACCTGACTTCACACGGGTATCAAATGGTTGGTTTACTCCTAAAGTTTGAAACTTTCTGAGTGGGACGGACATTACCTGAAAACGTCAGGGCATTGCTGTTGTTGCTGGGCTCGATGACGACCCGACCCGGAATCCGACGGGAGGGTGGTATTTGGATCGGGGACGGAGTTGTGAGGGCATGAGAAGTAGGAGCATTGGAGGATTCGGTAAGTGGTGGCTTCGCTGAAAGATTTGCGTGGGAAGATGTGCCACGGTGTCGGCTCCAAGTTGTGTCCGGCGAGAGTCTTTGTCTGAGCTACAAAGTCGTCAACCTGCTCAAGATCACGGGAAGTGCACGTGTTTTTTTTTAGATTACAGAGCAATAAAAAATATAAAATTGCTAATTAAGCTCAAAATCCAGATCTACCAATTGAAAACGATTAGAAAAGCAAAACCATAGTTTCGAGTAATCTTAATTTAGAGTTAGGTCAGCTTCAGACAAATATTCCCATGACAGAAAACTGCAACATTTTTAATGATTCTGTCAGATCTATAAAATGAAAAAAAAAACATGTGTAATTGAATTATTGCTGAGTGGGAAGAAGAATAATGGTGAAAAAGGGTAAAAAGACAAGACCTTGTAGAGAAGAAGAGCGGTGAAGGAGAAGAAGCAGAGAGCAAGAACGCATAGAAGGAGATGTGAAGGTGTTCTTGGAGAGCTTTTGTGAGGGAGACGAAGACGTATGCGAAGACCCATCTCTTCCTTTTCTTCTGCAAAAGTTTAAGTTCCTTTCTTGGCCTTACAAATTCTCTCTCTCGATATACAGTGCCCCGCTCGTTGCGGAGTTTTAACTTTTTCCTCAGTTTGTTTCTATTTTAATTCGAACTACAATATTATTTGATAAATTGTTAATGACTAAAATACTGGTAAGTTAGTGCTCAATAAAAAGAGAAAAAATGTACTTATATAGAAGAAAATTAATTGTATTGCCATATTGTTTTGCAAAACTTGTTTGATTTTTGCGTTGTTTCTGATAATTAAGACGTTTATGCTAACCATAAACTGGTTAGTTATCTAATTTTGGATAAGTATGTATTAGTAAATACAAGAACTCTCCATCTTATTCCTACTAAGGAGATGGAGGTCCGGAGAGCAACATAACGTTACCATGTCTTTTGATCCATTACATAACCATACGTAAGTATATACCCTTTTTTCCCACATCATAGAATGTATCCAAGTGACGTGGGGAACATAGAGGTGGCCACATGTATTTACATATCATTCATTCCATTATTTGTAGATTTTTTCAATAGTTTTAAATATACTTGTTGGTCCCTTCACTGGGACTGGTCCTGGTAGTCAGAGACGGCCTCATAGTGACTATGGTGTTCTCGTCTGCTCCTGCTTTCAGTGCAGCCTTACCAGCTTCTAAAAACTTCTCAACAGCATCCTCTGCGTATTTGTTGCCTTCACGTACTGTCATGTTCTTCCCAATGTCTGGATATGAGTTCAGCAGATGGTCTCCAACGAGCTGGGAAGCGAGCTGGATCAGCTCCACCTGGAACTCTGAGAGCTTTGCGTCTTCTTTTGCTCCCCATGGCCTTAGTGATCGTTCAACTTCTGCTAGTTTCTCTGTGTTGGTTCATGTGAGAAAAAGGAAATGAAAATTAGAGAATTATATTCCCACAGGCCACAGCTTTTAGGGGAGTAAAGCCCTAACCATGGTCAGAATTCTGATTCCTGATTAAGAAGCAAATTTTGATTTTCATGACATGAATTAATATTAATATACCTACCTACTTAGTTTCATCACTAATAGTAATTGCTCTGTTCCATAAAGAAGGTTTTTACTTTTTTAGACAGAAAAGATTTAGTGGATGGGTTAGAGCAACTACACATAAGCCAAATCACTTAGCTGTCCATTAGTAATGACTCTGGTTTTGTGATCACCTTATGTTAGCCTTCAGTGCAAAAAAACTCAAAATCATGTAATGGACTGAAAGATTAGGTAAGAGAATGAAACAAACCTGGACAATCTTGGCGAAGAGAGTCACGGATACAGAAGTATTTCTCAAATGTACCAGCCCATGCATCTCTCTTGGTAAGGAAGTGAGATTTAAGGTTGAAGAGTTTCTTCACAGTTGCTGGTATAGAAGAATGCTCGTACTGTGAATGTGGTGTAGGACCCTCAGGTTCATGTATCACTATAACAAAACCGAAACGATTCACACACATGAAAGTTGTTATAACCTATGCTACAAAAGGAAAAGCATTTAAATATCATCACATACCAGTGCCCTTCTCGATCCAAGGAGAGATAAGGAAAGTAGGAACCCGAACACCCAACCGATCAAACCCGAAATAAAACGGGCCCGGTCCAATAATCCCATCAGGATTCGGCACATCTTTAACCGGCGTGGGCACGTGATCATAAAACCCACCGTGCTCATCATAAGTAATAAGCAAAGCCATCTCCTCCCACTGAGGACTACTCCTTAACGTCTCGTACACTTCCTTGACAAACCTCTGCCCCGCCGCCACGTCATGCGACGGATGATCATCGTTCGCCGGAAAAAGATCGATGTCGAAATACCGCTGTTCGATAACCGAATAGTTCGGAAGCTTCCCGAGCTTGGCGTGGAGCTTGAACTTAAGCGAGTAGCTGTGGAACTTCACGAGGTGTTTGAGCCTGCGGAGAGACTTGAAGAAGAAGGTGGCGGGGATGTTCTGGTAATAGATCCCGAAGCTGAGCCCGCTCTCTTCCAAAGAATCAAAGATCGTCTTCTGAGGGAAACCTCTGACGAGATCCTTCTTGACGTTGCTGGAGCACCCGTGGGAGGTGGCAGAGTGGACGTAGAACCGGTTCGGCTGAGTGGAAGTCGGAACCGAAGCGAACCACCGGTCGAAGATCCCGAACTCGTTAGCTAGCTCGGTGTAAACCGGTAGTACACCGGGTTTGAACCCGCTCATGACGTTCTTTGCCATCCCGGGCTCCATGCTCTCCGCCTCCTGGGCGAACCCGTTCATTTTCGGGTCGCCGGAGGTGTCGTTGGATCCGAATATCTGCTCTCGGATGGCTTGGAACGAGTGGCCCGGATCCATGTCGACGAAAACGGCGTCGTTTGATACGTAGATTTTTTCGGAGTTTGGATCGGAGGCGTTGAGGGGGTTTGACTCTTTTCCGGTTAATCCGTCGATTTCGGGTCGGGTTGGTTTGAGCCAGCCGAGGATGTGGTCGAAGGAGCGATTCTCCATGACTACGACGACTATGGTCTTGATCGGTCCTTCGATCTTGTGTTTTTTTCGGGGAACGATTGAGATCGAGAGAGTGGGAGGAGACTAGTAAGTAGAGGAAGAGAGTGACGGTGGCAAATCCTGGCCGGAAAGCCATTTTTTTTCGGTGACTATTAGACTCGAAAGATGGGCGGATTTTTCAAAGGGAGTTGAGAAGGGATATAGTTTGAGGAAGGAGAATGGATACCACACAATTTCGAGAGCGACGAAGCCGGTGACTTTTCTTTTCCGTCGGCGAACTACTTTTCTTTCTTACAAGAAGAAAAAAAATATCTTTTGCGTTTGACTAAAAGTCAAAGCAAAACCTAACCAAATACCAAGTCATTAACAATGCGTGCGTCTTTTGTCGGAAAAACTATATAATAAGCAACTAAAAATAGGTGTTCCAAAAAAAAAAAAGCAACTAAAAATACCAAGTATAAAAGGTGTTCCATGATACAAGTACAACATAGCTTGTGAAAATACAAATTTATAAGGTGTTTCCATGAAAGATTGTTTTCCTAATCTAATTTGGCTGTTGCGTCTAGATTTCGATGATCTATGAAGACATGCAGTATGTTCAGTGAACTATTTTCTAAATAGAAATGACCCACTCAAGCATATATTAAAGCATGAGAAAAATAATTACAGTTTTCAGTGAAGTAAACAGTACTTTAATTTCTAGAGTCTATTGGTATAAACTATAAACAAATTATTCCTTCTTCGAAAAGCAAAAACGTTTTGTTCGAACAGAATAAAAAGTTGATGTGTTTCCCATGTGAATCGTCTTTTTGTTTCTTTTGTTTATTTTTACTTTATCACATCTGACTCAATTACACGATAGACACATCCATGAGTTGTTGAGTTTTGACAGGATTAGAATTAATCTGGACAACTGATACTTACTAAACTATAGTTTTGCTAAATTGTTTTTTTCCAATTTTGTAGGCTCAACCGGACCGAAACTTGTTGTGGTCCACTTTTGTCGTAACTATTTACTACTTTATGCAGCCACATGGAACGCCATTAACATATCATTGATAACAGCAGAGCTCAAAAGAAAGCTCAATTGTGTTTCATTTTCTTCAAAAATAAAGCCCTAAAGAAAAAAGAAAAGTTAAGAGAGATGAAGAAATCAGAGCTGATCTTCATCCCACTTCCGGAGACTGGCCATCTTTTGTCAACGATCGAATTTGGAAAGCGTTTGCTAGATCTCGACCGTCGGATTTCGATGATCACAATCCTCTCCATGAAGCTCCCTTACGCTCCTCATGCAGACGCTTCCTTGGCCTCGCTCACATCCTCCGAGCCTGGGATCCGACTCATCAGCCTCCCGGAGATCCAAGACCCACCTCCAATCAAGCTCCTCGACACTTCCTCCGAGACTTACATCATTGACTTCGTCGCGAAAAACATACCATTTCTCAGACAAACAATCCAAGACTTGGTCTCGTCTTCAGCAGAAGACTCAAACCATGTCGCAGGATTGATTCTTGATTTCTTCTGCGTGGACTTGATCGACGTCGGGCGCGAGGTGAACCTTCCTTCGTACATCTTCATGACTTCAAATTTCGGTTTCTTGGGGTTTCTACAGTATCTACCGGAACGGCACCGTTTGGTTTCTTCAGAGGAGTTCAAAGAGAGCTCCGGGGATGAGGAGTTGCCGGTGCCGGCGTTTTTGGAACGAGTTCCGGCCAAGGTTCTGCCGCCTGGTGTGTTTGACAAACTCTCTTACGCAACTCTGGTCAAAATTGGCGAGCGGTTGACTCAAGCCAAGGGTATTTTGGTCAACTCGTTCTCGGAAGTGGAGCCGTATGCAGTTGAACATTTTTCAAGCGGAGATTACCCGCGTGCGTATCCTGTTGGGCCGGTTCTCAACTTAACTGGCCGTACAAATCCTGGCTTAGCTTCGGCCCAATACGAAGAGATGATGAAATGGCTAGGCGAGCAACCAGACTCGTCTGTTTTGTTCCTGTGTTTTGGGAGCATGGGAGTGTTCAGTTCACCTCAGATCAAAGAGATTGCTCACGCGCTCGAGCTAGTAGGATGCAGGTTCATCTGGGCGATACGTACAAAAATGGAGGGAGACGGAAATCCCCACGAGCCGCTTCCAGAAGGATTCGTGGATCGAACAATGGGCCGTGGAATCGTGTGTAGTTGGGCTCCACAGATAGATATCTTGGCCCATAAGGCAACCGGTGGGTTCGTGTCTCACTGCGGGTGGAACTCTATACAGGAGAGTCTTTGGTACGGCGTACCGATCGCGACGTGGCCAATGTATGCAGAGCAACAGCTGAACGCGTTCGAAATGGTGAAAGAGCTGGGTTTGACAGTGGAGATAAGACTTGATTACGTCGCTGATGGTGATAGGGTGACGCTAGAGCTTGTGTCAGCCGATGAAATCGCAACAGCCATCAGATGTCTGATGGACGGTGAGAACCCTATCAGGAAGAAGGTTAGAGATATTTCGGCAGCCGCGAGGAAAGCTGTTATTAACGGTGGATCTTCTATGGTGGCCACCGGAGATTTTATAAGAGACATTCTTGGTGATCACGTTTGACACATCCTTCATTGGAACCAAACTTGTCACACAAAGTTCATTAAGTAAACAATGTTATCAATGTATAAGTAAACTAAGTTGTTATGCAAACTTAAATAAGCGAACACTATTTTTGGAAATAAGGGAGCTGAACCAGTGCCTATCAGACGCAAATCTAGAGGATCTAAACTTCAGAGGCACCACATACACATGGTGGAACAAGCAAAAAAGCTCTCCACTGGCCAAGAAGCTTGATAGATGTCTAGTCAATGACAACTGGTACAACGCGTTCCCGTCATCAGTAGCCTTTTTTGGAAGTCCGGACTTCTCTGATCACGCTGTCATAGCTATCACGTTAGAGCCGGACAGGATAAGAGCTAAGAAACCCTTTCGCTTCTATAACTTTATTCTTCAAAATCCAGATTTTATTGCAATTGTCTGTGCTGGCTGGTTTTCTCTCAATGTGACAGGTTCGGCCATGTACAGAGTTGCGGTTAAGCTCAAGTTGTTGAAGCAAACAATCAGGGAGTTCAGCAGACAAAACTACTCCGGGCTGGAAAAGAAAACTGCGCAAGCTCATGAGAAGCTGCTGCAAGCTCAGCAAGTGATGCTCTCCTCCCCGTCAGTCACAAATGCAGAAACAGAGATTACAGCTCTCCACGAATGGGAAGAATTGTCAGCAGCGGAGGCTGCTTTTTTCTATCAAAGGTCGCGTATAAATTGGTTGGCATTGGGTGATGGTAGCTCCTCGCTTTTCCACAGATATGCAGCATCCAGGCAGGCTTACAACCACATCCATTTCCTTCTATCAGAGACCGGAACGCGCGTTGATACGCAGGCTGGGATTCAAGAACTGTGTGTGGGTTATTTCACTGATCTCCTTGGCAGTCCAGTGGCACAACCGATGTTCATACAAAGCGACCTGGACCTCCTATTCAACTTTAAATGCTCCGAGGAACAGGTCTCTGGTTTTCAAAAAGAGTTCTCAGCGCTAGACATCAAGGAAGCTTTCTTCACCCTGCCTAAGAACAAAACGGGTGGTCCAGATGGTTACTCTGCGGAGTTCTTCACTACTTTGTGGTCTGTTATTGGCCCCGAGGTCACCGAAGCGATACTAGAATTCTTTAGAGCAGGGAAGCTACTAAAGCAGTGGAATTCGGCAAACCTGGTCTTAATTCCAAAGAAGCCGAACGCCTCACTACCATCCGACTTTAGGCCCATCTCTTGCCTAAACACGGTCTATAATGTCATCTCAAAACTGTTAGCTGCGCGTCTCAAGGACATACTGCCTCTCATGATATCAAAAGCACAGTCAGCCTTCCTCCCAGGACGATTACTCGCTGAAAATGTACTCCTAGCAACAGACCTCGTCAACGGCTACAACTCACAAAGCATCTCTCCTAGGGGAATGCTTAAGGTCGACCTTCGGAAAGCTTTTGATACTGTGCGTTGGGACTTCATTCTGGCTTCTCTAAGGGCACTAGCGATTCCCGAAAGCTTCATCTCTCTCATCCAGGAGTGCTTATCAACAGCTTTTTTCTCTGTTTCTGTCAACGGACAGTCGGGTGGATTCTTCAAGAGCACTAAAGGGATCCGTCAAGGAGATCCCCTATCTCCGTATCTGTTCGTATTAGCCATGGAATGTCTGTCTCGTTTGCTTCTCTCCCGCTATGAGTCAGGCTCCATTGGTTATCACCCCAGGACAGAAGAATTGAAGATCACACACCTCATGTTTGCGGACGATGTGATGGTGTTCTTTGACGGTTCAAGTAATAATCTTCATGGTATCTCCGAGTGTCTGGATGACTTTGCGTCGTGGTCGGGTCTGCATATGAATGCTACAAAAACGGAGCTATTCACAGCGGGGGTGGACCAAAGTGAAACCGCGGTTATGCGTAACTATGGTTTCCCGTCTGGTCAATTCCCCATTAGATATCTGGGTCTTCCACTAATGTCGCGGAAGCTAAAGATATCTGAATATGCTCCTCTAATGACCAAGCTCAACCTCAGCATCCAATCCTGGTCCGCAAAGCTGCTTTCTTTTGCAGGGAGGTTGCAACTGATCAAAACGGTGATTTTCGGTACAGTAACGTTTTGGACCTCAGCCTTCATTCTCCCAAAAGGGTGCATCAAAACCATTGAATCACTCTGCTCCCGCTTCTTATGGGCTGGTAGTTTGGAGAGCAAGAGCTTTGCTAAAGTCGCGTGGTCAACCGTTTGCCTCCCAAAGGAGGAGGGAGGGCTCGGGATTAGGAGCTTCTTAATTTGGAACCAGGTCCTCTGCTTGAAGTTCATCTGGCTACTACTATCTAAAGCTCCCTCTTTGTGGGTTGATTGGCACTACAGCACCCACCTAGCCGGCCATTCCTTCTGGACGATAACACCAAATGCAAACGACTCGTGGATGTGGCGGAAGCTCTTAGACCTGCGACCCCTTGCGCTTCAGTTCTGTCAGTCACAGCTAGGAAACGGCCAGAATACGAGCTTCTGGCATGATGTATGGACCCCGCTTGGACAGTTAATCACACATATTGGACCTGCTGGTCCACGAGCTTTGCGCATCAGGGACAACGCGGTGGTAGCGGACGCAATCTCTGGTGTTTCATGGACACTGCCACACCCAAGATCGCAAAAGGAAGTTGACTTACATGCTCATCTCACTACTCTCATTTTACCATTGCTTATTGATGTTGAGGATGATTATATATGGGTTGCTGGTGATTCCACTTCTCTCTCTTTCAGGTCGTCCACAACGTGGGAGAGGCTTAGGCCAAGCCAAGAAGTCAAGAACTGGGTGGATGTTGTTTGGTTCAAAGGAGCTATCCCGAAGCTCAGTTTCAACATGTGGGTAGCCAACTATGATCGATTGCCGACACGTTCAAGACTGGTGGCGTGGGGATTACCTATCTCCGCTGACTGTCCGCTATGTTCCACCTTCGTCGAAACAAGGGACCACCTCCTCCTCTCCTGTACTTACAGCCAAGCTATATGGCGAGAGGTCTTCAGCAGATGTAACCATCCTGTTGCGCCTTTCACTAACTGGGCTGAACTGTTATCTTGGATCAGAGCTGCAACTTCCTCTAAGATGCGGCTCCTAAGGAAGCTAGCGTCGCAATCAGTGGTGTACCATTTGTGGAAGCAGAGGAACAACTTGATACACAATCAGATATCACTACCGCCTGCTACTGTCTTCCGAAACATTGACAGAGAACTAAGAAATATATTTTCAGCAAGGCGCCATAGGAAAGGATATGCTTTTCTCATGGTCATGTGGTTGCAATAAATTTCTCTCTTATAGGTTTCAAGGTTTAAAATATGAATCATCTTGTTTTTTATTCTTTTTTGCCAAGATGGCTCAGCTTGTAGGCTTTTGCTTTTGTAAAAACTTCTAATCATCTATGATATTTACAATTTAGCAAAAAGAAAAAAAAAAAAACACTATTTGATTCTGATTGTGCTAACTGCTAAGCTCCTTTGGTTTTGATATCACTGAAGGACCTTTTGTCTGCTTAATTTCAGTCTGAGAACTCATTGTCTGAAAACCTGAAAACTAATTATTAAGGAAAAACGCATTGGACTCATTATGGGTAGTTTAGTTATTACAACAGTACTAAAAAGCCCGGCCCATCAACTCGTCAATGAATCGTTTAACCGCAACAAACGACGATCCACCATCCTTGGCAGCCATCCTCGCCGCTTCCGCCATCTCCTTAACTCTTTTCCTCGGCGTATCCTCACCGTCCATCAGAGACCTTATAGCCCCCGCGATCTCCTCAGCTTTCACTACCTCTCCCTTCGCAGCAACGTAATCCATACGCAGCTCCACGGCCAAACCCAACTCCTTTACCATCGTGAACGCGTTCAGCTGCTGCTCAGCGTACATCGGCCACGTGGCGATCGGAACTCCGAACCACAAGCTCTCCAGCACCGAGTTCCAACCGCAGTGAGACACGAACCCTCCTACAGCCTTATGAGACAGCACTTCCACTTGCGGCGCCCAGCCGCACACCAAACCTCTGCTCGCCGTCCGATCTCTAAACCCCTCAGGTAACAGATCGTACGGACAAGCTTTCTCCATCGGGTTTGTTCGTATTGACCAAAGAAACCTGTGGCCGGAGAGCTCTAAAGCTCGAGCTATCTCCTTGATCTGCGACGCTCCGTGGATTCCGAAGCTTCCGAAGCAGAGGTACACGACTGAAGAAACAGGCTTCTCATCAAGCCAGCTCATGATCCTGTCCTTATCAGCTGGATCCAGATTCGCACACGGACGATCCTCTAAGCTAAGAACCGGTCCGACCGGATAAACCGGAGGATAGTTCTCGTGAAGACGAGCGAAGTACTCAAAAGCGTTCTTCTCAAGACTTGTGTAGGAGTTTACCAAAATGCCTTTGGCTTCAGGTAACTTCGCTGCAATCTCGACCCAAGCCTCGTACGACTCTCTCACGAACTGACCAGGCGGCATGACCTTCGTCGGCACGGGGCAGACGTAACCGGGAATGGAGTGTTCTTCCTCGCCGGAGCTCAGGTCAAGCTCGGAGGGTGTTCGGCTGTGTCTCTCAGGGAGATACTTCATCATACCCAAGAAACCAGCGTTACACGTGAGGAGAATGTAAGAAGGAAGGTTGAACTCGTTTCCGACATCGATCAACGGGACACAGAAGAAATCTATTACCAAACCGGCGATACGGACCGGATCGGTTCCATCAGGAGGAGAAACCAGAGCTGAGAGAGCTTCTCTGACGAGAGGAACTGTTTTCTTGGTGAAGTCGAGTAGGTAAGCCTCGGAGGCTTCAAAGAAGAGTTCCAACGGCGGAGGGTTTTGGATCTCAGGCAAGGACAAGAGGCGGATTCGAGGCTCTGAAGCTAGAAGAGATTTAGCCGAGTTTTTGGATTGAGGAACGAAAGGGAGTGTCCAGTGGAGGATGGTGATGGTGTGTATGCGGTTGTCACGTTTGATGAGAGACTTGGCGAATTCAATGGAGACAAGGAGATGGCCAGCGCCTGGAGAAGGTACGAAGATGATATCTTGCTTCTCCATCTATTTTTCTTCTCTCTCTCAATCTCTTGTGTTTTTCTTTTTGGTTTGGTGATGCCTTAGTTCAAATAAGGAACATGACGACTGAATGCTATAAAAGGCTTGCACGTTACGCACGATGCACCAGTAATCATTATGCACTTATCCCTCATTGTTAACAGTCACGGGTTTACGTTATAATTACCACTAGATCTTGACCCGCCGGTCGGGCGGGTATTTATTTTATATTTTTAATTTTTCTTTTAATATTAAATGGTGTATTTGTAATATTTAAATATAAATATAGATTAGAAATTAATTTACAGTTATAATAAAAATTAAAATGAAAATTTTAATAAAATATTTTGATATAATTTTTTTCCTAATTAAAATAATATAGAAGTGAATTATAATTTTTTCCAATTCAAAAATTTTAGCATCCCTCAAAAATAAAGAAAATAAAATTATAAATATATAAAACATATAACCATATTTGGAACTATAATTTCTATTAAAATAAATTTGTTAAAAAAATAATGTTGCACTGTTTTTGTTTATTTCTAGAGCTTGATCCGTGACCGTATAAATATTTTTTTTCACTTTATTTTTTTTCTCTGTAATAATGGTATACTATATATATTTGTATATTAAAATGTTTTACATAATTTTTAATATAACATTTTAAAACACAACGATTTTATTCATTACTTTTAAATAGTTATATTTTGTGATTTAATCGTCATTATATTACAATATATCATATAAACAAATCTTATATTTATAACTAATTGGACTTATATATGAAGTATTATGCTAATAATATATAAAATATATATTTTATTTATATGTTATATAAATTAATTATGATGTTTGATTTTTTATTTTATTATTTATTACTAATAAATATTAAAAATATTTAATATGTTAGTATGGAATATATAAGGAAATATATTTTGGTTAAGATTTTGTTAAGGAAATCTATTATTTAAATTAGAAAAAAACATTAAATGTTTAAATCTATTATTTAAATTAAGAAAAGACAATCGTATTTAAATATAGCTTCATTTAATACTTCAGTGACATGATAATGTAAATATAGTGAACAACTAAGGGTTAATCTAATTTTGTACTTCTATTTTAATAGAATGGATTTACGAATATATTACTCATTTACTTTAGTGGTATCTGAAAACATAATATTGTGTAGATATTTCGAATCAATGCTAGCAGAGAAATTAATAGAAGAATATATCTGATATATAGTGTACTTCAAGAATAAATAAAAATATAAAAGAAGTTAGAGATATAAACAAAATTTAATTAATTTATTGATCATTGTTTTACAAAAAAAAAAAATTATTGATCATTCAAAAATATAAAATTTTATTTAACTGTGTTAAAATATTAAACATTACTTAGTTTAAAAACTCACTTAAAATACTTAGATAACGGTGATGCTTTGCTTTGAATGTTTATTGATTACGTTCGTCATTTGTCAGAGAGAATAACAATACAAAATGAAAACATGGCGGCAATTATACTAGGAGACAAAACGAAAAGAGACACGTCCCCACCTCTTGAGGGAAAGAGCTAACCACTTTCACTGTGGAAATCCTACTAGACCCACTGCAACTCAACAGCTCATTTTGGATTTTCCTCATTGTTCCCACACCGAGACGATAACAATTGAGTAAAATTTATTAAGAGACCCTACAAACTGCTTAAAGTAGGCTACTGAGACATTAGTTCACTAACCATAACAACTTAATAAAATGGGCATATAATTGGTACAAGTTAAGTACTTGACTAATATTTGTACCTGCTTTAGTTAATCGTTCTCTGGCTCCATGCCACAGACAAATAATATAGCAACACGATTGACCTAATACACTCCTATCCATGGCTGTACAATTTGCAAGTGTAAGCAAATACATTGGAATACTCTAATAAAAGTAAAAGTATTGTATCCTTGTTTCACAACTTAGTCAGCTATTGTGTGCACAAGATTGTTCATCTTTGTAGGGATGACGTTCTTCTCACAGAAGACAGTTCCTAAAAGTTCGTATTCCCTGTTGATTTTATATTTAAGGGAAGTGTTTACTAGAGACTGAGTCAGTAATTGCATTTCGAAAGCAGTGTGTTAAACTACAACAAAAAGGTGTTTACCTGAAGAGCAAATGTAATGTCTGATTCGTCTACTCTCAGGCTTACTCTCTTTACATTATCTCTACGAGCTTGACCGAATTTTAAAATCCCTGAAGCATAACAAAGCCACCAATATTTTTGATCAGGAATTGACTTTTTCTGCTTTGCATGAACTATCAGCAAACACAGATACAGCAAGCTTTTTACCAACATAGAATACTCAGGGCAGCGATAGTAGTTACCTGATCATTTAGCACCGTACACATGTTAGTGAACTCTGTAATTCCGGCTGGAGAAATGACCCAAGATTTACAGATTTCCAGGTATAATTTATTAAGCTGCATCGCATGGAAAAAAGAGAGATTAATAAATCAGAATAATGTGTTGTTTTAACTCATGCGGTCATGTGTTGTGTTTCGGTTAACAGAGAGATTTACCTCTCCAACGGTTGCATCCTTTTTGGCCCCTCGAAAAGCCTTTGCAGCAGAACATATTATGATCTGTGAATTGAATCAAGAGAAGCATGTGATAATTCCGGTTAGATTCTTGGGATCACCCTTGCTTAGTTATAGAACGTTTTAAGACATCGTTGTGACTTTGATAATGAACGTGTGTGGTGTGAATGTAACTTACTTGTTGGTGTTGAGGAAGAGACTGAATAGTGTCAACTACAGGAGACTTAAACGTCTTAGATAATGCAGTAGCCATATGATATATCCTCACCTGTAACATTGAGTACAAGAATCCTTAATTTTAATATGATACTCAGATCATGTCATCATCAGTGTGTAACCCAATAAAGACCAGAAAACTAACCACTGGATCATCTGGAGTTGGACCTTGTGATTCTGGGCTAGGTGATCCTCTTATTTCTGTTTCTAAAATTTCAAGAGCGCTCCTGAAAATTTGAATGAAATTGAGAGTGTGAAATGTTTGTTCACAAACTTGAGGTTATGAGTACAATCTTAGTAGTGATTTCTACAGTACATATTAACTATATATAAATCCAAGCAGCATATTACAGTGATATTGTCACCCATGCTTTCAAAACAAGAATAAATTCTAAGAAAAAAAAAATGAAAATGTTGAATTCACCTGCAGACAGATAAAGCCTTTCTCATGTCACCTGACGCAGCCGCAACCAACATAAAAAATTAATGGTTATAGGAAAACAAAATTGGCTCAGGAGCAGGACTGAGATAAAAGATCATGCGACCAGCAAGGATCGGATTCTTACTCTTGCACAGAGCTCCAAGGCTTTTGATTGGAATGCAACAATATATGGAAGAACCTGTTAGAACAGAACTTGAAAAATCAGTGAGACATATATAGAAACATCATAGTTCCATGGCGTACGGATTTCAATGTCTCAAACAAGACATCTTATCATACAGTTGAAAGGAATTACCATTAGCCTCTCTTGTAGTATCATAAGGATTTGATCTTTAGAATAAGCACGGAAAGTTACAACCACAGGTTTGCCTGCAACGAAATAATAGAAACACAGTTCAAGAAAAAAAAAATTCAACTCTTATTTTTCAAAGTTGATACTTTCTGTGCAGATATAGAAAAAACGTATCAATTTACAAAATCAACAAATTCTCACAATTAAGTGACTTCAATTTCGGAAGGAAACGATCTGCAAGGTCTATTGCATTAGCTACACCTGAGAAAGAAAAAAAAACAGCTTAACTTACAAGTGCTCATGAAAAGAGAAGGTGAATACATATCTGACTAAAATCATAGCAACAACCGCTAAAGTACAGTACCTATAAGTATACACGTTGAAAATGGCAAAGTTGTAAGCATAAAAAGATCATGAAGTACTCCTCGGTCTTTTGTGATCAAGAAATCCATCTCATCTGCAATTATTAACCTGAAAAGATAAGCTTAGATAATGATCACACTAGTAAATCATCACAGGTAACTGATACACAAACAAAACGATTAAAAAATATACATCATTCTTGAGCTGGACTGTTGCTTTTGAGAAAACAAACTCTGAAGATGTTGTAGAGGTGAAGAGTAGCAATCATCTTTCTTCACGGGCTCTACTATTTCAACTATCTGGAAACAATGTAAGCATCAGATATAACCAACCTGAAATCAATAATCTTGGTTTATAGTCTATATACCTTGCTGAATATATCTGTTGCCTTTGTCAGTGAAGTGCAGTTCACAGACAATGTGTCCACAGGTGGCAAACCGGCCTGATCAAAATCATTAAATTCTTTTTGAACATTTAGGCCCCGTTCGTCTGTACATCTGAAATATGCATCCAGATGGTCCATCTAGATGCCTTATCCAGATGCTCCATCTGGGTGTTGTTCGTCTCTGCATTTCGTTTTTCCATCTAGATGAATCATCTCAATGCAACTACGTTTGTTTGCTTTTTTTTCAACTTGCATCTACATCGAGATGAACTTGTTACTAAAATAATTAAAATAGACTTGTTTTAAAAATTTGGCAGAAATTTGCATTTTCTAAGTTTTGACGGAAAATTACGTTTTCCCGGTTTTGGTGAAAAATTTGCATTTTTCGGTTTTGACGAGAAATAGTGTTTTCCGGTTTTGACGAGAAATGACGATTTCGGTTTTGGCGGGAAATTGCGTTTTCCCGGTTTTGGCGGGAAATTGCATTTTTCCGATTTTGGCATGAAATTGCATTTTCCCGATTTTGGCGGGAAATTGCATTTTCCCGGTTTTGGCGGGAAATTACGTTTTCCCGGTTTTGACGAGAAATTGTATTTTCCGGTTTTAAATTGTGTTTTCCAGTTTTGGGGAGGGGGGGAAATTACATTTTCCGGTTTTGGCGGGAATTTGTTTCCGGTTTTGACGAAAAATTGTGTTTTCCGGTTTTGACGAAAAATTGTGTTTTCCGGTTTTGACGGGAATTGGTGGTTTTTGATTTTGGCGGGAAATTGTGTTTTCTCGGTTTTGCGGGAAATTACGTTTTTCCAGTTTTGGCGGGAAATTGCATTTTTTCCGGTTTGGGGGGGGGAATTACGTTTTTCGGTTTTGGGAGTGAAATTGTGTTTTTCTTGGTTTTGGCGGGAAAATGTGTGTTTTCCGGTTTTGGCGGAAATTGTTCTTTTCCGATTTCGACGAATAATTTTGGCGGGATATTGCGTTTTTTTCGATTTTGGCGAAAAATTATGTTTTCCGTTTTTGGTGAGAAATTCATTTTCCCGGATTTGACAAAAATTTGAGTTTTTCGATTTTGATAGAAATTGTATTTTTCGGTTTTGGCAGGAATTTTTGGTGAAGACTCACCTTCACCCAAATGCTCCGTTAAGATTCACCCTCGTTTGGATGAAAATTTGAGCTGAGTTTTCATAAATGCAGTTGGGTGATCCATCTGGATGTAGCATTTTAATGTACAAAACGAACATCAACTTGTATCTTCACCCAGATGGATCACCCAGATGAGCAAACGAACAGCACCTTACTAACAATTTTTAAGTTGTATGTTATAAACTACAAAAACTGCTACCTGCTTCGACCAATCACCAACTTGTTGTACAACTTTCTCCACGGACAGTGACTTCCCAGTCCCAGGACAGCCGCAAATGTACAAACTCCCAGCCTTCTGCTGATCTAAGCAGCCTTTCACAAACTAGAAAATGCGTCTCTGTTCATCTTCACGGGCAAACAATTGTCGACGGTGTTTTAGATACATGCAATGCCTCTTTCACAGCTCTCATTTGCTCCTCATCTATTATAGCTTAGTACATAAGACCTTACCAAAAATAAAAGTAGACTATTGAAGAATCTAATGATTCAAGTTTACCTCGAGGGTTCCAGTTAGATTCAGAGTCTAAACAATCGGATAAGTTATCCACTGCCAAGTTTTCATTAGAGTCTTTCTTAACTTCCTGTAAATAGATATAGCCAATTAGGATTGATATTCATCCGAATCCATAGAGAAACTAAAATCCAACTGTTACGGACACTTTATCATCAAGGAAAATGATCTGATGCAGACGAGTGATTTTAAATAGTTTTACCTTTTCTGGCGTTCTGAGATTTGAACAGCAATTCGTCGACGAGATTTCAGTTTCTTCGGCGTAGGGGTTGTGTCCTTGGACAAGTGATTGGCTTCCTCCGATCTCAGCTTTCTCTTCCGAGGAGTCTCGATGCTCTTCGATTTCTCCGATCGGCGATGGTAGGCATCGTTCGTTGCCACGAATACGGCAATTTCGCTTAAGGATGAATGGTCTAAGATCCAATCGTATTACGAATCATCCTTTTGGAAGTGTGGTTTAAATTTTTTTTAGTAGAGAGTAAAACGCTAACCGCGAACATACGTTTTCGCATCCCGGCGCGCTCTTTGTTCTCTCATGCCGTTTTGAAATCTCCAGCTTCGCGGCACTTTTATATGGGCTTACGATTGGGCCCATATTCGGAGCAGTCGTTTAATCGAATTATCGCATTGCCAATATGGCCCATTATAACTAACTATGGGCTCAGGAAAATCAGACACCACCGCCTTTGGTTAATGTTCTTTTTTCATAAATAATTGATTGATCCTTTTTCATTTGAGCTTCTTGGCTATATTCAACTTTTTCTGTGTCCAGGTTCAAATCATGATGGATGGTTATGAATCTGAATGGGCAACTGCAATTAGTACATAGTTCAGTCATTTTACGTATACAACATGATGTGTATACACACAAAGATAAGATCATATACTCCCTAGTGCTCAAACTACACACTTACACATATTACTATTTACCTAGACAGAGCCTTGCTTCTCCTAATCTAAAACTCTTACTCCACTACCCAAATATTACTTTATTGGCATCTAGAATGACTTTATATATCTCTTAGTTCGAACAGTCCCACAACTAGTCTGCTGATACTCTTCCACAAATGCACTAAACATGTCTATTACTTGTTTTTAACATATTACCACACATAAACAAAACTTGATTAACTATATTAATTAGTGATCAGGTGATATGCAGTGCTTCATGTGCATGTTTTTTTTTCCTTTAAAACTTCAAGACTTTGTATTTAACTTGTGTTAAACGACGCTGAGAATCAGACAAAACCAAAGTGGTCTAAGATATTTTATTTTATTTCTATATATCTTTTTCAAAACTTTATTTGGGAACCGGAGCTTCTAACTCAGTTGGTAAAGGGTTCACAACTGTGAGTTTCGCCCCTGGATTTGAATCCCGGCCACTGGGAATTAACATTTCGGTATCACCAGGGACAGAGGACCGACATGTGGCAACACCGTGACTAGTCTTGGACCATTTCGGTGGGGCAGGATACCTCTGTATAATTCAAAAAAAAAAAAACTTTATTTGGGGAGAAAAACGTCCAGGTATCGCTGATATATATTATCGTATATGTACCAAAACAATAATAATTTAAAATCAAAACAATTAAAATATCTTTTTGTCAAAATGAATTAAAAAACTTGAAAGAAGATAAGAGAAATGAGATTGGCATTTGCCGTATCGCTCCTTCTGCCAGTCTCTCTCTGGCTCTCTCTTTCGACGAGTTACGATCATTTGGCCATAGCATTGTATCAAGAGCCATTACGTAAACTTATATTCGTTTTCCACTATTAGAAACAACCAAGCAGCGATTTGTAACGCACGTACTATCACAGGGTCGTGTGATGTAGATCATTTGCACATTTCTAATTGGTTGATTGATTCTCTGCGAAGAGAAGTATCGGACCTTGAGTATCAAAAAAGTATCAAGACCATACCCATATCACATTTGCTGCGACATTAAGTGCAATCAATGAACAAGTCTTTGACTATCACATGGTTCCTTTTATCATCTTCTATTTGTTTTATTTACCTTCTTACATTTTGGACATGTAGCGTTTGAATCTTGCAGTTGTCTCACAACTCCATTGCTAATTGTCGAATCGCCCATAAAGCTATTAATTCCACTTAATAAATAAATGGGAAACTTTTGTGTGTTAGACTAGGCGCATAAACTTTATTACGTGTTGGATCTGCAAATGTAAACCAAAAGAAAGACAGAGGAATTCTGGAAGGAAAAAGAAATAATATATGGGAGTACATATGTACATTTAATCATATTTAATAAGCTAAAGGGAGTCATATAAATAAACATGATTCGATAGAAGCACATCGACAAGGACATCAATAC
>NW_026616863.1:0-21269 GCF_000801105.2 Raphanus sativus | reverse complement strand
GATATAAGACTCGGGGGGAAGCCTGTGGAAGGTGGTGGAGATGGATCCTCAAGCTGGCTTTCACGCACTCTCTTGAGAACAAAGGATGGTTGAAGGTGATGGCACTTGACTAGATGGATCAAGTGGTGTGGGATCTAACAAGCTGGCTATAACGCACTCTCTTGTTGGACCGGTTAATGAGATTGATGATGGAATGAGGAACACCACAAGGATGATGGGAGATCCTTGATACAGTTCGAACTCTTACTGCTTGAATCACACAAGGAGGAAGAGAGTTGGCGGCTTGCTTAGGGGGCAAACTGACTCATATATTGATTAGGTAAAAAGTTGTGTCTTACAAAGCTGCGTGTGGGACTTTATTAATAGTCCATCAGCTGTGACCTAAACGGTCGACTCAAAGAAAGCAAAGACTCAAAACAACAGGACTTGTGAAGCAAAGGAAACAAAACAGCAAAACAACTAACTATGCCCCGTTTAAACTATAAAAGGAAAGTGCATAAAAATAAAAGACAAAGAGACCTAAACTAGTCTTGGTCTCGAACCTTGGATGCTGCTGAGATGGGAGAGTTCTAGGAACCACTAGACTGACCCATCTTACCTGCACAAATCGTAAATAATGAAAACACTTCCCTTGGTTCATGGTTGAACTCCCTTGATGTGTTCTTGAAGTTGAGCACGCTTGGATCATTCTTGAAAGGTATCTTGTCTTGCTCTTCTTCTTCAAGTTCTTCCTCACTCTTCTCTTCATTATCTTCAGCTTCTATCTTGTTGGTTTCTTGAAGGAGGGGTTCTTCTTCAACTTCAGTTCCTGCCAAGTAAACATTTGAATCAGCTCCATTCATATAAGCTGGCTTACCTTGAGTGATATTGAGTTGCGCAAAGGCATTGCTCAAGTCATCACTTGTCGTGTTGATATGTCCTCTCTTGGGTGGATCAGCTAGAATCTTAGGTGGTGGCTCAGCTAAGCTATCTAAGATAGCTTGGACCGCAAGTGCAAAGCCTTGGTTAAGTCTTCTTTGCTTGGATCGGGTCATGGGTCCTTCAGATGCCTTGGGAATGGTTATGGTGTCCTGGTTGTGGTCGATGACCTCATCATTCCCTCCCCCTTCAGAAGGTTTTGACCTCAAAACTGAATCATCTGCAAGATAAGGGGTTAAATCCGCAACATTAAAAGTATGAGAGATGTTAAACTCATCAGGCAATTCCAAAAGATAAGCATTGTCATTGATCTTTTCTAGCACACGGAATGGACCATCTCCCCTTGGAGCTAGCTTAGAACTCCTTTTCTGTGGGAACCTCTCCTGCCTCATGTGGATCCACACCCACTCTCCTGGTTCAAAGTTCATGGGTTTGCGCCTCTTATCAGCATTCCTCTTGTACTCCTCAGTTTTCTTGATGACATTTTCCTTAGCTTGCTGGTGTATCTTCTTGATTGCTTCTCCTCTCTTTAAACCATCCTGATTAATTTGCTCAACTTGTGGTATTGGCTTAAGATCCAAAGGGGTTAGTGGATTAAATCCATAAACAACTTCAAAAGGAGACATCTTAGTAGCAGAATGTGTTGCATGGTTATAAGCAAATTCAATCAATGGAAGGCAATCTAACCAAGTACTTAAGTTGCGACCAAGAGTGACTCTAAGTAAAGTGGATAGGGTCCGGTTTACCACTTCAGTTTGTCCATCCGTTTGAGGATGACAAGTTGTGGAGAAGAGTAACTTGGTTCCTAGCTTCTTCCACAAGGTTCTCCAGAAATGACCCAAGAACTTGGTATCTCTATCAGATACAATGGTCCTTGGTATCCCATGTAAGCGCACCACTTCTTTAAAGAACAAGTCTGCGGTTTGAGATGCATCATTGGACTTGTCACAGGGTATGAAGTGAGCCATCTTTGAGAACCGGTCCACCACCACAAAGATTGAATCCTTGTGTCTTATCTTGGGCAAACCTAAAACAAAATCCATAGAAATATCCTCCCAAGGAGCATTAGGAATTGGTAAAGGTAAGTATAAACCGTGAGGATGTGACCTGGACTTGGCTTTGTGGCAAGGAACACATCTTGCACAATGTCTCTCAACGTCTCTCTTGAGATGTGGCCAAAAGAAGTGATCAGTAACGATAGCCAAGGTCTTGTCTACTCCAAAATGACCCATAAGACCTCCACCGTGTGCTTCTTGAAGTATAAGGTCTCTCATGGAACTTTGGGGAATGCACAGCCTCTTATCCCTAAATAGAAACCCTTCATGCAAGTGATAGGATTGGAAAGCTCCTTTCCCACATGATTGGAAGGCTTCTTTCAGCTCCGGATCATCTTTGTATAGCTCCTTGATGTGCTCAAACCCTAGTACCTTGGCATCCAGGGTAGTGATCAAAGCATGTCTTCTTGATAAGGCATCAGCTACCACATTTTCCTTCCCCTTCTTGTACTTGATTATATATGGAAAGGTCTCAATAAACTCCAACCACTTAGCATGTCTTCTCTTAAGTGAAGTCTGGCCTCTTAAGTGCTTGAGGGTTTCATGATCAGTATGGATAATGAACTCCTTGGACCTTAAGTAGTGTTGCCAAGTTTCCAAAGCTCTAACCAATGCATATAACTCCTTGTCATACGTAGGGTAGTTGAGGGTTGCTCCACTTAGCTTCTCACTGAAAAAGGCTACTGGTTTCTTCCTTTGATGTAGCACGGCTCCTATACCCACTCCTGAGGCATCACACTCTACTTCAAACATCTCGTCAAAGTCAGGTAGAGCTAGTACTGGTGCGTGAGTTAGCTTGTACTTCAAGGCATTGAAAGCAGCTTCTTGTAGCTCTCCCCATGAGAAAGCAACATTCTTCTTGATCACAGCAGTCAATGGAGCAGCTATGGTACTGAAATCTCTAACAAAGCGCCTGTAGAAACTAGCCAAACCATGGAAGCTCCTAACATGTGCAATGGATGTTGGAAGAGGCCACTCTTGTATGGCCTTGATCTTCTCCTCATCCACCTGTAATCCCTGTTTACTCACTACAAAGCCTAAGAAAACAAGCTGATCAGTACAAAAGGTGCACTTCTTTAGGTTGGCATATAAACCTTCCTTCCGAAGTGTAAGCAACACAAGTTCTAGATGTTTTAGATGTTCATCTAAGCTCTTAGAGTAAATAAGTATATCATCAAAATAGACAACCACAAATTTACTTATGAATGATCTAAGAACCTGGTTCATGAGCCTCATGAAAGTGCTTGGTGCATTGGTTAGTCCAAAGGGCATAACCAACCACTCATATAGACCTTGCTTGGTCTTGAAGGCAGTCTTCCACTCATCTCCTTCACGCATCCTTACTTGATGGTAACCACTCCTCAAATCTATCTTGGAAAAGATAGTTGCTCCACTAAGCTCATCAAGCATGTCATCTAGGCGTGGGATTGGGTGTCGGTATTTGATGGTGATGTTGTTGATGGCACGGCAATCTACACACATCCTCCATGATCCATCCTTCTTGGGAACTAGAAGAACTGGTACTGCACATGGGCTTAGACTCTCTCGGATGTACCCTTTGTTCATCAAGTCTTGAACTTGTGTTTCTAGCTCCTTGGTCTCCTCCGGATTCATTCTGTATGCTGGTTTGTTTGGCAAAGCTGAGCCTGGCACGAGATCAATCTGGTGCTCAATCCCTCTGATTGGAGGTAATCCAGCTGGGATCTCTTCAGGGAACAAGTCTTGAAACTTGTCTAGCACGGCTTGAGCTGGTTTAGGAACTTGTTGAGCTTCTGAGCTTCCTGTACTTAAACATTCCTTTAAAACCATTAGTAGTACAGTGCCTTGAGCACTCAAGGTCTTTAAGACAGCACCAGGAGAAATCATAAGGTTAGTTTTACTTACCTGGTCTTCCTTGTTCATCTTAGTTTGTAACTCATGCACCTCAGATGGACTCAAAGGGGCTAAGTTGTACTTACGGTCCTTGAACTTGAAAGAGTAGTAGTTGGTGCGTCCATTGTGAAAGGTGGCTCTATCAAATTGCCAAGGTCTCCCCAGCAGTATGTGTCCGGCTTGCATTGGTACCACATCACAAACTACTTCATCTTGGTACTTACCAATACTAAAAGATATCTTTGCTTGCTCAGTGACCTTCAGCTCAGTCTTGTTGTCTAACCATTGCAACCTATAGGGCCGAGGGTGCTTGGTTGTCTCAAGACCTAACCTGTCCACCATATACTTGCTAGCCACGTTAGTACAAGATCCTCCATCTATAACCAAGTTACATACCTTAGCCTTGATGGTGCAGCGAGTGTGGAAGAGGTTCTCTCTTTGAGCTTTCTCTTCAGGATTGGTCATTGTACTTAGTACTCTCCGAGTGACCAACAACTCTCCAGTGTCCGGATACTCTACTTCTTCTCCAGAGTCCATTGCTTCCATTTCAGCTTCATCTTGAGACTCATAGTCTCCATTGGTGGTGATAGTCATGACTCGTTGGTTTGGGCACTCCCTAGCCATGTGACCTCGTCCCTGACATCTAAAACAAGTAACATCTCTAGCTCTTTGATTGTTAGTACTTTTGTTTTGATCTTGTCTAGGACCCTTGTTTGAATCATCACCCTTACTCTTGAACCGAGAATCAATCTCTACAGCTTTACCTTTGTCATTCGGTTTGTTGACATTAGAAGTCCAAGGTTGTGAGTTTCTAGACCTACTAGTAGCGGTCTTACGCTTGATTTGCTTCTCAACCTGCACAGCTAAGTGCATTAGTTCATGTAAACCACTATATTGAGCTCTTTCTACCTTCCTGGAGATACGCTCTTGAAGTCCATCAATGAATTGAGCCATCAAAGCTTCCTCAGATTCTTCTAACTCCAGTGAGTTCATCAGCTTCTCAAACTCTTCAAAGTATTCTTCTACTGACCTATTACCTTGAGACAACTTGCGAAAACGTTTTTGTAAGTCTCTATGATAGTAATCAGGAACATATCTTAACCTTAGGAGATACTTCATGTCAGCCCAAGTTGTGACAGCTCCAAAGCGGTTCCTCCTCCTCTCAGCTACAGTTCTGTCCCACCAGGCAAGTGCATTCTCGGTGAGTTGAGCAGCTGCTAAGGCAACCTTCTTGTGCTCTCCGTAGCCATAGCACTCAAAGATGTACTCTAAGCGCTTCTCCCAATCCATGTAAGCTTCTGGATCAGACTTTCCTGTAAAAATAGGGGGAACAATTTTAATGTCTTTATTGTGCTCCCTATGATTAGCTTCCCTAGCACGGTTGTGTCTAAGTGGATCCTGTCTCCTAGGATTGCGGTTCTGGAGAGGGTCATCATCATCTAAGCTCGGCATGCTTTCATCATCTCCTTGCTCTCCATCTTCATCTTCATGGATGGGGTTTTGGTTGCGGATTGGAACTCTCCTTTGAGGTTGCTCCAACCGGTTCAAGCGAGTGTTGATCTGCTGGCCAAGCTCCCCTACAACAGCCCTCAACTCTTCTCTCATGGCAGCCATGATCTGCTCCATGGTTGGAGGGTTAGCCCCGTTGTTGGCGTTCTCATCTCCCATGTTTTGGTTTGGTTCCTTGCTAGTCACTCAACAAAAACAACAAAATATCAAAGCACCAACGGTAACTAGAATTTAAATATGAAACTTTGAAACAAACGAAATATAAAAGGGAGATCTTTTGGGGTTTTGAAAGTTTTTAAATGAAAAGGAAAGACAATACTCGATAAATCTAGGAAAGGAAACTAAATCAACTAGGAAAACTTGCGTGATCAACAATAAGGAAAGAACAAGATATTTTTGGGTTTTCGAAATTTTATGAATCAAAAGGGCGAATGCAACAAGAACAAGTAAACTTTTTATGGGTTTTGGTTTATGAAACTAAAAGAAAAAAAAAATCGAAGAACAAGAAACAAAGATAAGGGTAAGAACAACCAAAGGATGGATCCTTTGGCTCTGATACCAAAATGATATAAGACTCGGGGGGAAGCCTGTGGAAGGTGGTGGAGATGGATCCTCAAGCTGGCTTTCACGCACTCTCTTGAGAACAAAGGATGGTTGAAGGTGATGGCACTTGACTAGATGGATCAAGTGGTGTGGGATCTAACAAGCTGGCTATAACGCACTCTCTTGTTGGACCGGTTAATGAGATTGATGATGGAATGAGGAACACCACAAGGATGATGGGAGATCCTTGATACAGTTCGAACTCTTACTGCTTGAATCACACAAGGAGGAAGAGAGTTGGCGGCTTGCTTAGGGGGCAAACTGACTCATATATTGATTAGGTAAAAAGTTGTGTCTTACAAAGCTGCGTGTGGGACTTTATTAATAGTCCATCAGCTGTGACCTAAACGGTCGACTCAAAGAAAGCAAAGACTCAAAACAACAGGACTTGTGAAGCAAAGGAAACAAAACAGCAAAACAACTAACTATGCCCCGTTTAAACTATAAAAGGAAAGTGCATAAAAATAAAAGACAAAGAGACCTAAACTAGTCTTGGTCTCGAACCTTGGATGCTGCTGAGATGGGAGAGTTCTAGGAACCACTAGACTGACCCATCTTACCTGCACAAATCGTAAATAATGAAAACACTTCCCTTGGTTCATGGTTGAACTCCCTTGATGTGTTCTTGAAGTTGAGCACGCTTGGATCATTCTTGAAAGGTATCTTGTCTTGCTCTTCTTCTTCAAGTCCTTCCTCACTCTTCTCTTCATTATCTTCAGCTTCTATCTTGTTGGTTTCTTGAAGGAGGGGTTCTTCTTCAACTTCAGTTCCTGCCAAGTAAACATTTGAATCAGCTCCATTCATATAAGCTGGCTTACCTTGAGTGATATTGAGTTGCGCAAAGGCATTGCTCAAGTCATCACTTGTCGTGTTGATATGTCCTCTCTTGGGTGGATCAGCTAGAATCTTAGGTGGTGGCTCAGCTAAGCTATCTAAGATAGCTTGGACCGCAAGTGCAAAGCCTTGGTTAAGTCTTCTTTGCTTGGATCGGGTCATGGGTCCTTCAGATGCCTTGGGAATGGTTATGGTGTCCTGGTTGTGGTCGATGACCTCATCAAGAAGTGTTGGGATCTTAACCCACACCTCAAACCTGCCAAGTTCAGATGAATCAAGTCCATGGAGGTACAAGGAACTAGCTCAGGTTCCTTGAGTTGTAAGCTAACCTCCTGAACTTAGTATGAGCTTGTTTAATTTATTTAAATTGTGTCTGGTGTTTGTGCAATGGTTTAGGATTGTTTAAGTTTGCTAGCATGGTTTTGTTTAGCTTCTGTCCTAGAATCATTTGTTAAGTTGTGTGTGTGCTAGGCGAGTTGTTTAGCCTCTGTTATTGTCTTGTTGCATTGCTAGAGTTCTAGGAGAGTTTCCTAGCTTGTAGTGCATTCATGTTCTGTCTAGGGTGATTAGATGAGTTGTCTAGTCTCTGTTGCTGTTCAAATTTTTTTTTAATTATAGCCTAATTGTCTTGTTTTGATGAGTTATCATTCTTGTGCATTTAGAGAGATTGGTTTGCATGGTTTTGAACTAAATGAGTGTTTAGTTTCTGTCCATTGCATTTGTTTTTAAACATTGGGATCAGACTTGATGAGGAATCAAGGTTTGATCCTATGTGTGGTCTGATTCTTGTTGGAGTTTGAGTGATGTTTCAGGTACACAAGAGGTGATCTTTGTCCATCATTAAATCAAGATAAAGAAGAATTCTTTGCCCATGAGTTCAGAGCCTACAGAGTTTGTATACTCCTGACCATGGAGAGATCACTTGTGTGTAGAGAACCGGTTGATTTAAGCGCAGGCCATTTGGTTGTTGAGCTCCTGGTTCCAAGAGACACACAAGGAAGAGTTGTTTTAGGCAGTGGATAGGAGATAAGAGGAGGAGGAACTGGTTGACTTAAGCGCAGCTGTTGGGGGTGATGCGCTCCTGGTTCTAGCTAAGTCTTGCTCACTTCTGATGTGATCCTGACAAGCAGTGGAACTAAAGAGATGGAACAGCTTGAACCAGAGCTTAAGGAAGTTGAAGAAAGAACCATGGAGCAGTTTGATTCTGAGGAAGCAAGTGACCAAGACCTAGACGTGCCAGTTGGTCCAATGACTAGGTCCAAGCAAGCCAGATTTAATCAAGCTTTCTATAAACTCTTATACACTATTCAGGGCAGTCTAGAGTATGCTTATCCAACTACTCTGGTTGTGATTCAAGCCGTCTAAGACATTCATCAAGAGAGGTGTTGTGACTTGCACTCTTTTCCTTGGTTTGGTTTTGTCCCATTGGGTTTTCCAAAGAAGGTTTTTAATGAGGCTTGGACACAACACTTATACGATAGCCTCTTGATGAAACCATGCCATTTCTCTTATTTTCTAGTCTATTTTCGGATTTAAAACTTGGTCTTTATTTATGTTTTCAAGGGAGCCTTTGTTTTAAGTATTTTGTATGTTTCCAAGAAGCTGTGCATGTACAGACTTCTTGCCTATATATTGTGGACGAAAATCATGAATAAAATCATCAAACACTTTCTATTAAAAATTCTCTCTGAATCTTGTTTGATCAAAGCTTGTCTAAGTGTTACTCGGATCCTTGATCCTTACCTTGCAAGCAAACCTTTGATAGTCCAAGAGTCATTCCGCAACTCTTTGAAGTATCATTCAATCCACATCTTGTTTCATCATCACAATCCGTTGGAGAGTAGTCAGGGACGTGATCCTCACACCTAGGATCATATCAAGTGGTATCAGAGCAGATCTCCATTAAAAGGTTGTGTTTTTCCAGTTCTGCAACTTTTAGTCTTTTCATATCCTGTTCTCAGATCTGTTCTAAAGTCTAAATCTTTTTAGAATCATGTTTGTTAATGTCAGATCTTCTTAGAATAAGTGTTGAAGTTGCTAAATAATCTGTCTAGAATTTCGAAATTGCAGAGAAAATAATTAGGGTTCTTCATAAAAAGTTTTTGAATCTGTCTCAATTTCTGTGTTTTCTGTCATATCATGTTTCTGTGATCTCTTTTACTGGTTTTGTGATTTGAAATCTGTCAGGAACCATGGGGAAAGAAGGCAACACGAGCGTTGTAATAGATAAACTTAAGATGGAAGCTTTTATGGCACAGATGTCTACTATGATGGACTCAAAATTTGATTCACTTCGACAAGAAGCCAGGAATCAAAGGCAGCAGAAGGAACATGATAAGCATATGCAGAAAAGGAGAATGCATAATCAAGAGCTTGAGCCTAAACCACCAGATTCTGTTCAATACAGATCAAGCAAGGATAAATGGCTGAAAGAAGAAGATGCAGGTCGTGGAGAGCAACATATCAAGCCATCAGCCAACACATGGAGCCGACAACATCAATCTTTTCTTACCTCTAAATCAATTGACCATTTTTCTGAATACAAATCTGCTGATCATATTCAACTCTACTCTTTTTCAGGAAAATGTGACTATCTAGAGTGGGAAAGAACCATTGACAAGTGGCTGTGTTATAAAAGAATCCTGAAGAAGAATGGATTATCTTATGCAACTTCTCAACTCACAGGAAGCGCTTATTGGTGGTGGAAGCAAGAAGAAGAAGATCGCAAGTTCTACAAGGAACCAGCTATCACCACTTGGGAAAGTCTGAAGTTGTTTCTAAGGAGTAAGTATGCATCCAAGGGCCACACTTCTCTGAGATCTCCAATGAAGGAAGTCACATCTAGCAAGGCAACAACCTGTTACAGCAAGGAGAAATCAGTTAAACATTCATGGTTCAGTGAAGATGATAAAAAGGAGTTGTTACAAGTGATGCAGAATGTGAGGAACCAGCTCAACAGGTCCGACACAGCACTTCCAACCATTGAAATCCAGCACCAAGAACCAGTTACTACTGTCTCAGAACTCAACAATGCAGAACCAGATTCAGCTGCACTAGTTCAAGAAGTTCAAACTGAAACATCTATGGAGAAGGAAAATTCTAAGACAGAACAAGAGTGTTCTCTTTTCTTATCTCAGTCTGAATTTAATTTCAATATTTCCTTTGATGAACTAACTTGCTTTAAACCGGTGAAACCGAGTAGCCTTGTTTCAGTGTCACAAGGTGCGAAAGAAGACTCAGCAGAAAAAGAACCAGAGCAGTCAACACAAGGAGAAAAGTTGAAACAGCAGAACATCTTGCAGTCAGAATCAGCTCTTGAATCCTTGTCTTATGACCTGCAAGAGCACTGTAAGGAGTTTAATATGGTTGATTCTATGCCTGAAATGTTTGTTAAAGTGAGTACTGCTGACATAAAACGTTTTGGTCTTGACAAAGTAAAAGATTTTTCTGTTTCAAAATCTGTTTTTGATAACATGTTTAAATCTTTTAAAGAATTTAAACCAGAAATCATCTTTGATCAAAAATGTTTTCAAAGCCAAAATAAAAACTTTTCTGGTCATGTTTTGAGTTTTGAACAATTTATGAATCACAATGAAAAGATTTTAGAGCCTGTTTTCAAGCCAACCGGTTTCTGTTTTGGAAGACCTTGTGATTTACTTGCTAAAACTGAAGAGAAGAGTTTTGTTGTGAATTTTCCTAGGCATGAACTTGTCAATAAAGATTATCTTGCATATGCATATGTCTTGAAAGAATCTAGGAAATTGCAGGAACCAAAATTGCATCAATCCGACATTAGATTTGAATTTGTGAAATCTGCAAAGTTCTCTCAGTTCGAGTTTAATTGTTTGTGTTCTGAAAATGAATATAAGCATGTAGGTTTGTTCTTTGAGGATATTCTTGTGTATAACACTTTCTTTGATAAACCTGCTGCACAATTTAAAATAAAGTTCACTGATTCTGAATGTGTGAACTTGATCTTTGATGATATTTGGATCTGTAATGTTTTGTTTGATATGCATAATAGATGGAGGAATCATACTGTTTTGTGCTTTGGAGACATTCTGGTCTGTAATACTTTCTTTGACATGATAACACACTTGACTTGTCCAAAACAAGCTGAAAAAGGTACAGGTGAAAAGAGAGGCTGTACTGATCAGAGTATCAATAGTGAATCCTTGGCTAAGTTGGAGATGCAACAAGCAAACCTTGAAAACTGTCTAACCGCCAGCTTTGACATAGGAGCAGTCCGAGGATCATATCTCAACAACCAAAGGGAATTCAGCAACAAACTCGACTGCAATGGAGAGTTAACTCATCAGGGTTTCACGTCGATTTTGAATTATGTCCAAAGCTTCTCAGATGAAAGAGTTATGGATTCTACAAGTAGGGTGATCCTGTGTTTGCTTTGTTTAAATTTTTGTGAGTTTAGAACATCTCAATCCTATCTATGGCGACCAGGTGAGCATGCTGAGGTAAGTGATCATGTTATTAAAAGTTCTTTTATCATTGATTACACAGATATGATGCACTTGTTTTTGTCAAAAGAGCTGTGTGCAGATTATAAGGAAGCTTTGAAGCATACAAAAAGAAACAACAATTGTGAGGAAGACAAGCGATTCAAGCCACCTGACTTTAACCAGGAGAGACATCAAGGCTTCACTTGCTTCATCATCATCAAAGAAGTACCTCCAGATGCAATATCCAAGCCAAAACCGATCAAAAACAGATTTGGACTATTTCTCTTACTTTATTATAATTTTTCATGTGCTAACCTATTATGTGATAAAGTGTATGAGCCAGAAATGAGTAATGCATCAAGAGAAAGGATAACCAAATGGATCAGAAGCAATGCCTATCAACTAGGCTTGCCAGGTAAGTATAATGTAAGTTCAAGCTTCAATGTTACTGATTTAGTTCCTTATCATGCAGGAGAAACAGATTTGAGGTCAAATCCTTCTCAAGTGGGAGAGGATGATGTGATCCTGACAAGCAGTGGAACTAAAGAGATGGAACAGCTTGAACCAGAGCTTAAGGAAGTTGAAGAAAGAACCATGGAGCAGTTTGATTCTGAGGAAGCAAGTGACCAAGACCTAGACGTGCCAGTTGGTCCAATGACTAGGTCCAAGCAAGCCAGATTTAATCAAGCTTTCTATAAACTCTTATACACTATTCAGGGCAGTCTAGAGTATGCTTATCCAACTACTCTGGTTGTGATTCAAGCCGTCTAAGACATTCATCAAGAGAGGTGTTGTGACTTGCACTCTTTTCCTTGGTTTGGTTTTGTCCCATTGGGTTTTCCAAAGAAGGTTTTTAATGAGGCTTGGACACAACACTTATACGATAGCCTCTTGATGAAACCATGCCATTTCTCTTATTTTCTAGTCTATTTTCGGATTTAAAACTTGGTCTTTATTTATGTTTTCAAGGGAGCCTTTGTTTTAAGTATTTTGTATGTTTCCAAGAAGCTGTGCATGTACAGACTTCTTGCCTATATATTGTGGACGAAAATCATGAATAAAATCATCAAACACTTTCTATTAAAAATTCTCTCTGAATCTTGTTTGATCAAAGCTTGTCTAAGTGTTACTCGGATCCTTGATCCTTACCTTGCAAGCAAACCTTTGATAGTCCAAGAGTCATTCCGCAACTCTTTGAAGTATCATTCAATCCACATCTTGTTTCATCATCACAATCCGTTGGAGAGTAGTCAGGGACGTGATCCTCACACCTAGGATCATATCAACTTCCAAGCTTGGTCCATCCCTATGCTCTCTGGATCAAGCTTGAGGAGGGGTAATGAAGAGAGCAATCCTGAAGATCCAACCGCCACAAGCCATTGGCAAGCTGTGGAGTTCACGCTTGCATCATAAATCAGATCAAAGAAGACTCAACGCACTCACTGTCCCAAGCATGAGATTGAGCTTCCATGATCTGAGTATTACTTTACCAAGTGGGGATTCAAGTGGAGTTCACTCCCCACCATACTGATGAAAGGGAAGTACCTTAAACTCATCTCAATACATTTATGATTGTTCTTACACTTAAAATGTTATTGAGCTTGTTGTGATTGGATGCTTTGCCTTGAGAACTGATGCACCTGTGGGATAATGTATCAGGTACCATTGTGTTGTGCCTCACTGAAGAGTTCCTGGTCATCTCCTAGCTTCTCTAACGTGGCTGAGAAATCCATTGAGAGGGGGAGACCCAAACCAGGGTCTATGAAGAGGGCAAGTTCAGTTAAAAGTGTTGATCAGCCTCACTGGTGTTTGAAGAAGTCCTGGTCGCCTCCACCTGTCTAAAAAGAAGCCTTGAAGCTGATTGAGAGGGGGAGTCTCAAACCGGATCCATAAGAAGTGAAGCTGAGTTGTGTGGTGTGTGCAACATCTTACTGGTGTTGCTGCACTTGTTTAGGCCGTGATCCAGGGCTTCTTGTGTCTAACCACACTGGTTCTAAGGCACAAGAGCTCACTGGCCAATCCCTAGGCTATGATGAACTCTACTCTTTTTCCCTTGCAAAGTTTTATCCCATGAGGTTTTCTTTGCAAGGTTTTTAATGAGGGAGCTTCTTCATAGTTCCAAGCTTGTCCAAGGATCTCCTATGGCCAAGCTTGAGGGGGAGTGTTGGAATGAAGAAGGAAGAAGCAGTAGCTGAGAGTGATCAAGGCGACTTGTGCAAAGTTGGTGCAAAAGAAATAATACCCAAAGAATGCACAAGAGAGAGATCATGAAACAAGCAGTGTCCGGGTCATCCTTAAATCACTAAAGAGAAGAATGTTCAAGTTCATGATCAAGATGAGGAATGTGCAATATCAGGGTCATGATCATGTTAGTGCAAAGATGGGGAGTTCCTGTCGAAAATACTTCAGAGAGTGATTGGAAGAGTTGGCGCCAAGACATCAGTTTGAATTCAAAGTGTGATCACATGTGAGCTTAAGCAAAAGAGCTGTTAGGACCTGTCAACATCTCACCCAGTCTGCTGCATCTGTCCCTTGTCTTCTTCCAGAAATAGTTGTTTAATGATATTATTAGTTTATGCAGCCTTAAGATATTAGTATTTTAGTGATTAGGGTTGCTGTGTGTGTTTGGCTATATATAGCCCTCTTGTATCACGAATTTGACTAAGGGAGATGAGTTCTCCTCTTCAATATACTCTTGTTTACTTCTTTACTCCTTATTCTCTAATTCTCTGGTTACTCAGTCTCTGATTCTCCAAATACTCTCATTCTCTCTATTACTCTCTCTTTGATTCTCACAGAAACTCCTACTCTCTCCATCACTAAAACTCGCCATATTCTGTTCTCCTTTACTCTCACATCATATTGTCTCAATTCTCACAGAACCACGATCTAAGAAGCTTTATTTGGAACCACTAATCAGTGGAGAATAACCAGGAAGTTGAATAAATCTCATAGGGAGTTGTCAGTAAGAAGATATCCCACTTTCTATCCAGATGATTCCAGATTGGGCTGTTCGGACATATGGCAATATCTTCATGATTCTTATCAAATCAGGATGAACCACGATCTAAGAAGCTTTATTTGGAACCACTAATCAGTGGAGAATAACCAGGAAGTTGAATAAATCTCATAGGAGTTGTGAGTAAGAAGATATCCCACTTTCTATCCAGATGATTCCAGATTGGGCTGTTCGGACATATGGCAATATCTTTATGATTCTTATCAAACCAGGATGAACCACGATATAAGAAGCTTTATTTGGAACCACTAATCAGTGGAGAATAACCAGGAAGTTGAATAAATCTCATAGGAGTTTTGAGTAAGATAATATCCCACTTTCTATCCAGATGATTCCAGTTAGCATGTTCGGACATATGGCAATATCTTCATGATTCTTATCAAACCAGGATGAACCACGATCTAAGAAGCTTTATTTGAACCACTAATCAGTGGAGAATAACCAGGAAGTTGAATAATCTCATAGGAGTTGTGAGTAAGAAGATATCCCACTTTCTATCCAGATGATTCCAGATTAGCCTGTTCGGACATATGGCAATTATCTTCATGATTCTTATCAAACCAGGATGAACCACGATCTAAGAAGCTTTATTTGGAACCACTAATCAGTGGAGAATAACCAGGAAGTTGAATAAATCTCATATGAGTTGTGAGTAAGAAGATATCCCACTTTCTATCCAGATGATTCCAGATTGGCCTGTTCGGACATATGGCAATATCTTCATGATTCTTATCAAACCAGGGTGACCACGATCTAAGAGCTTTATTTGGAACCACTAATCAGTGGAGAATACCAGGAAGTTGAATAAATCTCATAGAAATTGTGAGTAAGAAGATATCCCATTTTCTATCCAGATGATTCCAGATTAGCCTGTTCGGACATATGGCAATATCTTCATGATTCTTATCAAACCAGGATGAACCACGATCAAAGAAGCTTTATTTGGAACACTAATCAGTGGAGAATAACCAGGAAGTTGAATAAATCTCATAGGAGTTGTGAGTAAGAAGATATCCCACTTTCTATCCAGATGATTCCGATTAGCCTGTTCGGACATATGGCAATATCTTCATGTTCTTATCAAACCAGGATGAACCACGATCAAAGAAGCTTTATTGGGAACACTAATCAGTGGAGAATAACCAGGAAGTTGAATAAATCTCATAGGAGTTGTGAGTAAGAAGATATCCCACTTTCTATCCAGATGATTCCAGATTAGCCTGTTCGGACATATGTCAATATCTTCATGATTCTTATCAAACCAGGATGAACCAATTATAAGAAGCTTGATTGGGAACCACTAATCAGTGGAGAATAACCAGGAAGTTGAATAAACTTCACAGGAGTTGTGAGTAAGAAGATATCCCACTTTTATATCAAGATGATTCCAGATTAGCCTGTTCGGACATATGGCAATATCTTCATGATTCTTATCAAACCAGGATGAACCACGATCTAAAGAAGCTTTATTTGGAACCACTAATCAGTGGAGAATAACCAGGAAGTTGAATAAGTCTCATAGGAGTTGTGATTAAGAAGATATCCCGCTTTCTATCCAGATGATTCCAGATTAGCCTGTTCGGACATAAGGCAATATCTTCATGATTCTTATCAAACCAGGATGAACCACGATCTAAGAAGCTTTATTTGGAACCACTAATCAGTGGAGAATAACCAGGAAGTTGAATAAATCTCATAGGAGTTGTGAGTAAGAAGATATTGTTGAGATGAAGCAAATAAGATGCAGCTAGTGTGATTACATAAGAAGGAATCAGGCGCATGAGAAACAAGCAAAGGAGGAGCTTACTTGAGAAGCAAGTATGTCCGTACACATCTAAGGCTATGTGTGGAGTACAAGGCAAGGAAGTGAACCAAAGGGAAGTATTAACTTACCTTGACACTTACCTTGACGAGAAGAAGCAAGAGAGACGTTGGGAGAACAAGATCACATGTCTGGTTAAGCTCCAAGTCAAATGGAACCGTTGGGTCCTGTCACTATCTCGGCTCAGACCTGCGCACACAGCCTTGGACTCACTCTCCTTTGTTTATTACTTTCCTAGATATTTCCTAGACAAGTATTATTCTATTCAGCCTGATTTCTCTATTTATGTAACACTTGAACCATACCAAATTTATATCAAGAATTATGTCTTTCATTCTCTTTGTCTCTCAATCTCGCTACTCTCTCTCACTCATCTCTCCATACTTCTAATCTTATCATTCTTTCATGGTATCAGAGCACTAAGCTCTTGAGACCTAATACTTCCGCAAACACATTCTCTGTTTTTCTCCATTTCTTTTCATCCGTGAGACATCTTGTTCTTGTTCTAGTTCTATTTTTGGCAAAGTTCTTGGTGTTCTTGAGGTGTTCTTCAAGTTCATCTCCAGATTTTACCAAAAATAGCAAAGTTTGTTCAAACTGTTCTTGAGAGTTCTGTTTCTTTCTTTTCAAAAACACCTTGTCCAACTATTCTTGAGCTGTTCTTATGGATCCCAACTCTGGTTCCTCTCATGAAAACTCAAGAATGGTGACTATTCCAGTTACTCTCAAAGGAGGTAACTACTTACACTGGGCGCGGCTAACCAAGACAGCTCTAGGAGGCAGAGGTCTCTGGGGAGTTGTTGAAGAAGGCTTGGACACCAAGAAGAAGACTATCCTAGGAGAGGATGGTAAGGAGGTGGTGGAAGCTGATGCGGATGCTGGGAACAAGAAGAGAGTTCAAGAGGATCTCCTGGTTCTGTCCATCCTTCAACACAGCCTGGAACCAACAATCTTGGAAGCCTATGACTACTGTGAGACTTCCAAAGACTTGTGGGACACACTCAAGAAGGTGTTTGGTAATGTCTCCAACATCAACCGTGTGTATGAAGTCAAGAGGGCTATCAATAACTTGTGTCAGGAGGATACTGAGTTTGATAAACATTTTGGGAAGTTCAGATCCCTTTGGGCAGAGCTGGAAATGTTGAGACCAGCAACCTTGGACCCTGATGTGTTGAATGAGAGAAGGGAACAAGACAAAGTCTTTGCTTTGCTGTTCACTCTCAACCCCGGGTATAATGACCTAATCAAACACATCCTAAGGGGAGTGAGTCTCCCATCTCTTGATGATGTTTGTGCTCAGATTCAAAAGGAGAAGGGCTCTGTGGGGCTCTTTGGAGGAAAAGGAGCTCTTATCATTGCAAACCAAGCCAAAGAAGAAGAAGAGATGGGCGTGGCAAACAAGGGCTCTTACAAACCAGAAGAGAAGAAAGTGTGGGTGTGTGATCACTGCAAGAAGAAGGGTCACGGCAAGGACAAATGCTGGATCCTCCACCCACATCTCAAGCCTCAGAAGTTCAGGACTCCATATGCTGATGCTAGAGCCCATTTCTCTGGTGAGATGGGAGGTTCATCTACACCAAAGCAAGCAATGGTTCCTGGTGATGGAAAGGCCTTAACATTCAGTGGGAGTTCAGCCATGGGAACTGCTCAGGATGAGACTATTAGGAGGTCAGACCTTCAGGCTCTCATCAAAGTCCTCAAGGACAACTCTGGTAACACACTTGGTATCTCTCTTAATGCATCCTTACAATCACCTATTGCTTGCATTACTTCAACTCATGAAACTAGTTGTGTTAAGCCTCTTGTAATTGATTCAGGAGCTTCTCATCACATGATTAGTGATTCTAGGTTGATTAGTAATGTTAAACCTGCTCTAGGAAATGTGATGATTGCAAATGGGGATAAGATACCAATTAGAGGTGTTGGAACTCTTAAACTGTTTGAAAAAGATACTAGTGCCTTTTATATGCCATCCTTTGCATCTAATCTGTTATCTGTGAAAAAGGTCACTAATGATTTAAATTGCAAAGTGATATTTAGTCCTAATGAGGTTATGTTTCAGGATATTGAGACTAGTAGGTTGCTTGGCAATGGTGTGAGCAAGGGAGACTTGTACCTTCTTGAAGACATCAAGCCAGCAGCTGATTTATCTACTGCTTTCATTTCAATTCCTGTTAACAATAATGTATTATGGCATGCTAGACTAGGTCATCCACACTCTAGGGCTCTGAACCTTTTATTGCCTAATGTTTCTTTTAAAAATGATGGCTGTGAAGCTTGTATTCTTGGCAAACATTGCAAGACTGTGTTTCCTAAGTCTTCCACGATTTATGAACACTGCTTTGATCTTATTCATTCTGATGTGTGGACTGCACCATGCATATCTAGGGAGAATCATAAGTATTTTGTCACCTTTATTGATCAAAAATCGAAATACACTTGGCTTACCATGATTCAGACCAAAGATAGGGTGCTAGATGCTTTCATAAATTTTCAAAACTATATAACTAACCAATTCAATGTTAAGATCAAAGTATTCAGGTCAGATAATGGAGGAGAATACACAAGTCATGCATTCAAAAATCACCTTGCCAAACACGGCATCATCCATCAAACAAGTTGCCCTTATACACCACAACAAAATGGTGTAGCTGAGAGGAAGAATAGACATTTGATGGAAGTGGCAAGGTGTATGATGTTCTATACCAACGTGCCCAAACGTTTCTGGAGTGATGCAGTCATGACAGCATGTTACCTTATCAATAGAACCCCAACAAGAGTACTAGATGACCTCACTCCATATGAGGTATTGAACAACAAGAAACCCTCCCTTGATCACTTGCGTGTATTTGGGTGCTTGTGTTATGTGTTACAGCCAGGTATGCAGCGGAACAAACTAGAGGCCAGAAGCACTAAGGCTGTATTCATTGGCTACTCTACCACTCAGAAAGGCTACAAATGCTATGATCCCAACATGAGGAGGGTTCATGTGTCAAGAGATGTCAAGTTTGTGGAATCAAGGGGGTTTTATGAGGAGAAGAGTTGGGATGAGCTCAAGGACCTCTCTCAATCATCCACTGATAGGGCAAACAATTTGAGAAGAATTATGGAGTCTCTTGGCATCCATATGCCTCAGCCGAGTCAAAATCAAAGTGATGGAGCTGGTGGTTCTGACAATGGGAGTGCTGGAGCAGGAAATCAACCTCCAGCAGCTGTGAGTGAAGAGGTTACTCCGGCAAGTGAGGATTCCCATCCTAATCCTGAAGGGGGGAATCAAGAAGCATCACCACACAGTGATCAGGTTCATGATCAGGATGGAAATGCAAATACACCAGCTGAGGAGCAACAAGTTGGGGAACACATAGTAGAGAACCAGAATGTGGAAGAGGAACAGGTAGCTCAACCAATGCTTAGGAGAAGCACAAGGGAGAGAAGACCAGCCTCAAACTGGACAAATACAAGAGTGTACTTCAACAATCAAGCAGTAGCTCATCCAACTCAAGCAGTGTGTTCTCTAGCTCAGTATCCAGTGGAACATCAAGCTTTCATGATCAGCTTAGATGAAGAATACATCCCAAGGTCTTATGAAGAAGCTATGGCATTGGATGAGTGGCGTGAGTCAGTTGGAGATGAGGTTGGGGCTATGATCAAAAATGGCACATGGTATGAGACCAAACTCCCAAAAGGCAAGAAGGCAGTAACAAGCAGACTTCTCTTTACCATCAAGTATCAAGCAAATGGAAAGCCAGAAAGGAGGAAGACAAGACTTGTAGCAAGAGGCTACACTCAAGTCTATGGAGAAGATTACTTGGATACCTTTGCACCAGTGGCAAAGCTACACACGATCAGAGTGGTTCTCTCACTGGCAGTGAACCTAGAGTGGGATCTATGGCAGATGGATGTCAAGAATGCTTTCCTACAAGGTGAACTAGAAGATGAAGTCTATATGAGGCCACCTCCTGGTATGGAAGATCTTGTACAACCAGGAAATGTTCTCAGGCTAAGGAAAGCAATCTATGGGTTAAAGCAATCCCCAAGAGCCTGGTACCACAAGCTCAGCACAACACTCAATGGAAGAGGGTTCAACAAGTCTGAAGCTGATCACACTTTGTTTACACTGACCACGGAACAAGGTATCATAGTCATCCTGATATATGTGGATGACATTATCATTACAGGCAGTGATAAAGAAGGTATCATCTTAACTAAGGCTTTTCTTAAATCCTCATTTGATATCAAAGACTTGGGAGAACTAAAGTACTTTCTAGGGATTGAGATATGCCGATCTAAAGAGGGGCTATTCTTAAACCAGAGAAAGTACACACTTGATATGTTGAGTGAGGCAGGTGATCTAGGTGCAAAGAAAGCAAAGACTGTTGAATAAAGAAAGGAATGACCAGAAGAAGAGCTGTTGATGATCTAAAGAGAATTCATCAAGAGAAGCCAATTTGATTCTGTTTTGTACAGACTTTCTCCACAAGCTACCACTTGACCTAACCTGACTTGCAAGGCAAGGAATGAGTTGTGGAGAGTAATATGGACGTGGGAAACACTGAGATGTCAAGGAAACATGTTTCAATTAAAATAAGAGAGCCTGGTTTGAATTTGAAAAGAAAAGTCACATGTTGCTTAAGAGAAGCAGCTGGACCTGTCACTTTCACTCAACCAGGCTGTGTAAACCTCTCTCCTGTCACTCTCACTCCCTCTGGTCGAGATTCACCTTGGCTGCATCCTTCTGGCTTCATCAGAAACCCCACAATAATATTTTGTTTAGTCATTCCCTTGTTTAATCATTGTTTATTGTAAGTGATTGTCTATTAAAGACTTCACCACCTCTTGTAACATTCATAAAGTATCAATACAAGTTTCTTTCAGTCTAATTTCGTGGCTCTCTCTCCCTTCTTGTGTCTAAACAATATTCACAATGTAAGGAATTTAGAGTTATGGTTTAGAGGCTGCCTTAACACTCTTTCTCTTAAGGCAGCCTAATACTTGTAAAACTCTCTCTAAACTCTTCTTTATCTTCTCTAAGCTCTAGATTACTGATTCTGATTCTCATTCTTCTTAAGTGAACAAACTAAAAGTGTTGTGTCACTCTTCAAGAATTAGATTCAAACTAGAGATCTTTGCCACACATAACCAGTTTACTATCTAGGATTTTGGTTATAGTGTAGGCTGCT
>NW_026616862.1:0-21271 GCF_000801105.2 Raphanus sativus | reverse complement strand
AGCAGGCTGTGACAACCTCTCTCCTGTCCCTTTCTACTCTTCCTGCACATCCAGAACTTGGCTGTATCTCCTTTGGCATGTTCTCATTTCCTACAAAATTATTTGTTTATGTTTCCCTTATTTAATCTTTGTTTATTGTAAGTGATTGCCTATTTAAAGGCCTCACCACTCTTGTAACAAATTATCAAGTATCAATACAAGTTTTCTAGTTTCGTGGCTCTCTCTCCCTTGCTTGTGTCTAAACAATATTCACAATGTAAGGAGTTTAGAGTTATGGTTTAGAGGCTGCCTTAACTCTCTTTCTCTTAAGGCACAGCCTAATACTTGTAAAACTCTCTCTAAACTCTTCTTTATCTTCTTCTTAAGCTCTAGATTACTGATTCTGATTCTCATTCTTCTTAAGTGAACAAACTAAAAGTGTTGTGTCACTCTTCAAGATTAGATTCAAACTAGAGATCTTTGCCACACATAACCAGTTTACTATCTAGGATTTTGGTTTATAGTGTAGGCTGCTTCATATAACCAGTGTACTCTCTAGGACATTTGGTTGTATTGTTAAGCTGTAAGAGGATTCAATCATCAGATGATTGTCTCTTCCTTTTAATGGTGAGTTCATGTTGCTTGGTTAAAGGGGATTCAGTTACAAGTTAACCGAATACTCTCTTGACATGAGACAAACACTCATGAATTCCAACATGGTATCAGAGCCTAGTTGCTCTCTTGGGCTGAACTCACTCTGTTCTACTTTGATCTGAAGCTCTCCCTCTCACTTTGAAATCGTTTTTGATGAGCTGTGTGGCTAGGATTCAAAACATGAGCAGTAGAGAGTTTAGACAAAGTATGTTTTTCCAAAATTCAAGATACAATCTTCAAATCTTTTTTTTTAAATAATCAATGACTCTCCCTTGATCTCCTCATTGTTTAAGGTTTGGATGAAAGACTGAAATATGTTCTTACCAGCCTGAGGGAGGGAGAAAAGATTATTCTTGTATCTTGAAATACTTAAAAAAAAAAACTCTTTAAAAGGATTTGAATTCTGAAAAATGTTTTTGAACAGATTCTTGAGTAATCTGATTTTGAAAAATGTTTTAAAAATATTTGACCAGTGGACAAACTGTTTTGATCCATTGGTGTCTTTGTTGTTGTGAGCCATAGAAAACACTTGTTTATGTGTTATTCTGATGGTTCTCTTGTTGCAAGCCCTAGAAAACATCAGTTCATGAGTTATTCCAGTGGCACTTGTCTAAGATCAGTGAGCAAATTAATTGTTCAATGGTCCATTGTGTTTCAGCTACTAAAGCACCAAACTCTTGATGAGTATTGGATGCTCCTGGCTGTTTATGCTTCCGCAAAACTCAAGAAAACAGAGCAAAACTCTGTCCATTAGAACTCTTGAGCAAATTCTCTATTCTCTCATTCTCTATTCTCCATCATTCTCCCATTCTCTGGCTACTAATACTCTGGTTACATCATTCTCTACTCTCTACTTATTCTCTGGTTACTTTTACACTGGTTACTTAATTCTCTATTCTCACAATCTTGTTTAGAATCTGCCCTCAGGATAATTGATTGTGTTGTTGCCTGAAAGCTTAATCTTGTTGATTAGGATTCAGAGAGTGTTGCTAGGATAGAATCTTAAAGATATATGTCCATTGCTGCTGTGCTTATTTAAATTGTGTTTTAAAGATCAGACTTGGTGAAAACCAATGTTCTGGTCTCTTGTTGTCTACTGATGCTTGTCTTAGTGTTGGTTTGACAGATTGCCCATGTTGATCAGAGCCTGCACAAGATGCATATTCCTGACCATGGAGAGATAGTTTGTGAGTAGACCAGGTGGTCTAAGCTCATATCATGCTTGTCTCCTCCCCTATACTCGGAGTCAAGCTTGAGGGGGGCTGTAAATGAGCTTCCATGGCTTTTCTAGAAGCCATTGCAAGAAGAATTCAACAAGGACAGCAACAACTTGGAGTTAGAACAGTTACCTTCTGGTTGGGAAGCTATGGATCAGCTTCTAAATGAAGTTAGAACAGTTACCTTCAGTTGGGAAGCTATGAATCAGCCCATAGCATGTGTGCTTGTACCTGGTTGATGAAGCTTGTGGTCTCAAGGAATTGGTTATCATCATTGGCTCTCATCTTCCAAGCTTGACCACATACTCTCATTCTTAGGTCAAGCTTGAGGAGGGGTGTTAATATGAGAAGCCAATGTCCATTCTTCAGAAACTTATGCAAGGGAAGTACCTAAATCTATACTTATGCTAATGATTGAATAGGTTTGCCCCTTGAGAATTGATGCATGTGTTTGTGCATTGTTTGAATCAGGTACCTATTGAGCTCATGAACAAGGCAGGCTTGGACTCAACCCATGATGAAGGCAAGAAGCCAAAAGAAAGGGGGAGACAAGGTCTGACCACAAGAAGAAGCTCAAAGGTGTGATGAGTGTGAAGCAAGGAAGGCATTGGTGCCTGATTTCCATTGAAGAAAGGCCATGATCCAGAGTCTAAGGAATCCATGAAAATCATCTTAAGCTCCTTAGACTCACTGGCCAATCCCTAGGCTGAGGGTAGTTGCACTCTTTTTCCCTAAGTGATGGTTTTGTCCCATGAGGTTTTCCACACTTAGGTTTTTAATGAGGCAAGTGCTCTCAGTTCCAAGCTTGCCCAAGGATCTCCTATGGTCAAGCTTGAGGGGGAGTGTTGAAATAAATAAAGGAATGACCAGAAGAAGAAGCTGGTTGATGATCAAAGGAGAATTCAAGAAGAAAAGCCAATTTGATTCTGTTTTGTGCAGTCTTGCTCCACAAGCTATCTTTTTGACCTAACTTAACTTGCAAGGCAAGAAAGGAGTTGTGGAGGCTAATATGGACGTGGGGAAACACTTAGAAGTCAAGGAAACCCATTTGAATTTAAATCAGAGAGGCTGGTTTGAATTTGAAAAGAAGAAGTCACATGGATTGCTTTGGAGAAGCAGCTGGCCTGTCACTTTCACTCAAGCAGGCTGTGACAACCTCTCTCCTGTCCCTTTCTACTCTTCCTGCACATCCAGAACTTGGCTGTATCTCCTTTGGCATGTTCTCATTTCCTACAAAATTATTTGTTTATGTTTCCCTTATTTAATCTTTGTTTATTGTAAGTGATTGCCTATTTAAAGGCCTCACCACTCTTGTAACAAATTATCAAGTATCAATACAAGTTTCTTTCAGTCTAGTTTCGTGGCTCTCTCTCCCTTGCTTGTGTCTAAACAATATTCACAATGTAAGGAGTTTAGAGTTATGGTTTAGAGGCTGCCTTAACTCTCTTTCTCTTAAGGCAGCCTAATACTTGTAAAACTCTCTCTAAACTCTTCTTTATCTTCTCTTAAGCTCTAGATTACTGATTCTGATTCTCATTCTTCTTAAGTGAACAAACTAAAAGTGTTGTGTCACTCTTCAAGAATTAGATTCAAACTAGAGATCTTTGCCACACATAACCAGTTTACTATCTAGGATTTTGGTTTATAGTGTAGGCTGCTTCATATAACCAGTGTACTCTCTAGGACATTTGGTTGTATTGTTAAGCTGTAAGAGGATTCAATCATCAGATGATTGTCTCTTCCTTTTAATGGTGAGTTCCTGTTGCTTGGTTAAAGGGGATTCAGTTACAAGTTAACCGAATACTCTCTTGACATGAGACAAACACTCATGAATTCCAACAAAAACCTCTTTGGCACATTCATGTGGAACATCATACTCCTAGCAACCTCCATAAGGTGCCTATTCTTTCTCTCAGCCACTCCATTTTGTTGTGGAGTGTATGGACAGCTTGTTTGATGGATCACTCCATGCTTGGATAGGTGTTGTTTAAATGCTGTGCTTGTGTATTCCCCACCATTATCTGATCTCAAAATTTTTATCTTGGCATTGTAATGGTTAGATACATAATTTTGAAAATTTATAAAAGCATCTAACACCCTATCCTTTGATTTAAGCAAGGTGATCCAAGTATACTTGGTTTTTTCATCTATGAATGTCACAAAGTATTTATGAAACTCCCTAGATGCGCATGGTGCAGTCCAAACATCAGAGTGAATTAAATCAAAGGCACATTCATAGATAGTACTCGATTTAGGAAACACAGTTTTACAATGCTTTCCTAAGATACAAGCTTCACAATCTTTTTGAAAAGAAATACTAGGCAACATGATGTTCAAGGCACGAGAGTGAGGATGACCTAATCTAGCATGCCACATTACATCTTTAGGGAAATTAAAACATGAATTTAAAGCAAGAGATAAATCGGAAGCAAGCTTAGTGTCTTCAAGCAAGTACAAGTCTCCCTTGGTTACACCTTTGCCAAGCAACCTACTAGTTTCAATATCCTGAAACAAAACATCATTAGGAGTGAAGGTAACATGGCAATTTAAATCAGTGGCAACCCTTTTTACAGATAACAAGTTGGAAGTGAAACTAGGCATATAAAAGGCTTTAGAGTCTTTTTCAAATATCCTAAGATCACCCACCCCTTTAATTGGAACCAACTCTCCATTAGCTACACAAACATTTCCTAGGGCAGGAACAATATTTTTAATCAACCCTAGATCACTTATCATATGATGACTAGCCCCTGAATCAATCACTAAAGGTTTGTTCATTTTAGAGCTAGCAATCGCATTCAAGGAATAGTCAATATTAGTAGCATGTAAAGAGGTACCAAAGGTGTTACCAGAGTGGTCCTTGAGTGTTAATATGAGAAGCCAATGTCCATTCAACTTATGCAAGGGAAGTACCTTAATCTATGCTTATGCTTATGATTGAATAGGTTTGCCCCTTGAGAATTGATGCATGTGTGTGTGCATTGTTTGAATCAGGTACTTGGAGCTCATAATGGAGAGTCTGGTCGTGGATCAAACCCTTTGATTATGGCAGGAGGTCAGAAGAAAGGGGGAGACAAAGAACCAGCAACTTGGAGAGTTCCAAGTAGTTTTGAGTGTGAAGCAAGGAAGGCATTGGTGCCAGCTTCCAATTGAAGTAAGGCCATGATCCAGGGTTTATGAGTCCCTAAACTTGATCATAAGACTCATAAACCCACTGGCCAATCCCTAGGCTGAGGGTAGTTGCACTCTTTTTCCCTAAGTGATGGTTTTATCCCATGAGGTTTTCCACACTTAGGTTTTTAATGAGGCAAGTGCTCTTAGTTCCAAGCTTGCCAAAGGATCTCCTATGGTCAAGCTTGAGGGGGAGTGTTGATATAAATAAAGGAATGACCAGAAGAAGAAGAAGCTGGTTGATGATCCAAAGAGAATTCATCAACAGAAGCCAATTTGGTCCTGTTTGTGCAGTCTTGCTCCACAAGCTACTATCTTGACCTAACTTACCTTTCAAGGCAAGCAAGGAGTTTGGAGACTTAATATGGACGTGGGAAACACTGAGATGTCAAGGAAACATGTTTGAATTAAAATAAGAGAGCCTGGTTTGAATTTGAAAAGAAGAAGTCACATGTTGCTTAAGAGAAGCAGCTGGACCTGTCACTTTCACTCAACCAAGCTGTGTAAACCTCTCTCCTGTCACTCTCACTCCCTCTGGTCGAGATTAACCTTGGCTGCATCCTTCTGGCTTCATCAGAAACCCCACAATAATATTTGTTTAGTCATTCCCTTGTTTAATCATTGTTTATTGTAAGTGATTGTCTATTTAAAGACTTCACCACCTCTTGTAACATTTATCCAGTCTTAATACAAGTTTCTCTCATCAATTTCGTGGCTCTCTCTCCCTCTCTTGTGTCTAAACAATAGTCACAATGTAAGGGTCAAGTGAATCATGATTTAGAGGCTGCCTTAACTCTCTTTCTCTTAAGGCAGCCTAATACTTGTAAAATTCACTTTAAACTCTTCTTATTTCTTCTTAAACTCTAGCTTACTGATTCTAGATCCCATTCATCTTAAGTGCACAAACTCTAAAGTGTTGTGTTACTTCTCAAGGATTAGATTCAAACTAGAGATTCTTAGCTTTCTATAACCAGTTTACTCTCTAGGATCTTGGTTATAGTATAGGCTGTGTGAGAGGATTCAACCACCAGTTGGTTGTCTCTTCCATTGTAGAGTGAGTTCCTGTTGTATGGTTGAAGGGATTCAGTTACAAGTTAACTGAATACTCTCTTGACATGAGACAAACACTCATGAATTCCAACATGGTATCAGAGCCTAGTTGCTCTCTTGGGCTGAATTCACTCTGTTCTACTTCATCCTGAAGCTCTCTCTCTCACTTTGAAATTGTTTTTGATGAGCTGTGTGGCTAGGATTCAAAACATGAGCAGTAGAGAGGTTAGATGAAGTATGTTTTCCAAAATTCAAGATGCAATCTTCTAATGTTTTTTTTTAAGATCAGTGACTCTCCCCTTGATCTCCTCATTGTTTAAGGTTTGGATGAAAGACTGAAATATGCTCTTACCAGCCTGAGGGAGGGAGAAAAGATTATTCTTGTATCTTGAAATCACTTAAAAAAAAAAGGTTCTGAAAATTGTTTTTGAACAGATTCTTGAGTAATCTGATTCTGAAAAATGTTTAAAAATATTTGACCAGTGGACAAACTGTTTTGATCCATTGTGTCTTTGTTGTGTAAGCCACAGAAAACACTTGTTCATGTGTTATTCTGTTGGTTCTTTTGTTGCTTGCCCTGGAAAACATCAGTTCATGAGTTATTCCAGTGGCACGTGTCTAAGATCAGTGAGCAAATTAATTGTTCAATGGTCCATTGTGTTTCAGCTACTAAAGCACCAAACTCTTGAGGAGTATTGGTTGCTCCTGGCTGTTAATGCTTCCGCAAAACTCAAGAAAACAGAGCAAAACTCTGTCCATTAGAACTCTTGAGCAAACTCTCTATTCTCTCTTTTCTAATTCTCTGATTCTCAGGTTACTTACTCACCATCATTCTCTCATTCTCTGGCTACTAATACTCTGGTTACATCATTCTCTAAATCTCTACTTATTCTCTGGTTACTTTTACTCTGGTTACTTAATTCTCTCTTCTCACAATCTCTTGTTAGAATCTGCCTAGGGTTATTAAGCTGTCTTGAAAGAATTGTCTTGCTTCTGCCCTTAGGAAAATTGATTGTGTTGTTGCCTGAAAGCTTAATCTTGTTGATTAGGATTCAGAGAGTGTTGCTAGGATAGAATCTTAAAGATATCTGTCCATTGATGCTGTGCTTATTTAAATTGTGTTTTAAAGATCAGACTTGGTGAAAACCAATGTTCTGGTCTCTTGTTGTCTACTGATGCTTGTCTTAGTGTTGGTTTGACAGATTGCCCATGTTGATCAGAGCCTGCACAAGATGCATATTCCTGACCATGGAGAAATAATTTGTGAGTAGACCAGGAGGCTTAAAAGCTCATATCAAGCTTGTCTCCTCCCCTATACTCGGATTCAAGCTTGAGGGGGGCTGTAAATGAGCTTACATGGCCTGTCTAGAAGCCACTGCAAGAAGAATTCAACAAGGACAGCAACAACTTGGAGTTAGAACAGTTACCTTCAGTGGGGAAGCTATGGATCAGCCCAAGGCATGGAGTTAGAACAGTTACCTTCTGGTTGGGAAGCTATGGATCAGCTTCTACATGAAGTTAGAACAGTTACCTTCAGTTCGGAAGCTATGAATCAGCCCATAGCATGTGTGCTTGTACCTGGTTGATGAAGCTTGTGGTCTCAAGGCTTTGGTGATCATCATTGGCTCTCATCTTCCAAGCTTGACCACATACTCTTATTCTTAGGTCAAGCTTGAGGAGGGGTGTTAATATGAGAAGCCAATGTCCATTCAACTTATGCAAGGGAAGTACCTTAATCTATACTTATGCTTATGATTGAATAGGTTTGCCCCTTGAGAATTGATGCATGTGTGTGTGCATTGTTTGAATCAGGTACTTGGAGCTCATAATGGAGAGTCTGGTCGTGGATCAAACCCTTTGATGATGGCAGGAGGTCAGAAGAAAGGGGGAGACAAAGAACCAGCAACTTGGAGAGTTCCAAGCAGTTTTGAGTGTGAAGCAAGGAAGGCATTGGTGCCAGCTTCCAATTGAAGTAAGGCCATGATCCAGGGTTTATGAGTCCCTAAACTTGATCATAAGACTCATAAACCCACTGGCCAATCCCTAGGCTGAGGGTAGTTGCACTCTTTTTCCCTAAGTGATGGTTTTATCCCATGAGGTTTTCCACACTTAGGTTTTTAATGAGGCAAGTGCTCTCAGTTCCAAGCTTGCCCAAGGATCTCCTATGGTCAAGCTTGAGGGGGAGTGTTGAAATAAATAAAGGAATGACCAGAAGAAGAAGAAGCTGGTTGATGATCCAAAGAGAATTCATCAAGAGAAGCCAATTTGGTTCTGTTTGTGCAGTCTTGCTCCACAAGCTACTATCTTGACCTAACTTACCTTTCAAGGCAAGAAAGGAGTTTGGAGACTTAATATGGACGTGGGAAACACTGAGATGTCAAGGAAACATGTTTGAATTAAAATAAGAGAGCCTGGTTTGAATTTGAAAAGAAGAAGTCACATGTTGCTTAAGAGAAGCAGCTGGACCTGTCACTTTCACTCAACCAGGCTGTGTAAACCTCTCTCCTGTCACTCTCACTCCCTCTGGTCGAGATTAACCTTGGCTGCATCCTTCTGGCTTCATCAGAAACCCCACAATAATATTTGTTTAGTCATTCCCTTGTTTAATCATTGTTTATTGTAAGTGATTGTCTATTTAAAGACTTCACCACCTCTTGTAACATTTATCCAGTCTTAATACAAGTTTCTCTCATCAATTTCGTGGCTCTCTCTCCCTCTCTTGTGTCTAAACAATAGTCACAATGTAAGGGTCAAGTGAATCATGATTTAGAGGCTGCCTTAACTCTCTTTCTCTTAAGGCAGCCTAATACTTGTAAAATTCACTTTAAACTCTTCTTATTTCTTCTTAAACTCTAGCTTACTGATTCTAGATCCCATTCATCTTAAGTGCACAAACTCTAAAGTGTTGTGTTACTTCTCAAGGATTAGATTCAAACTAGAGATTCTTAGCTTTCTATAACCAGTTTACTCTCTAGGATCTTGGTTATAGTATAGGCTGTGTGAGAGGATTCAACCACCAGTTGGTTGTCTCTTCCATTGTAGAGTGAGTTCCTGTTGTATGGTTGAAGGGATTCAGTTACAAGTTAACTGAATACTCTCTTGACATGAGACAAACACTCATGAATTCCAACATTGAGGGCCCTGATGAGAGCCTCAATGTCAGATCTCTTGATGGTATCATCAGGAGTGATTCTCAAGGTACTGGAGTTGCTTGATACAAGCGCTTTGCCTTCACCAGCTGGATTGGTGTTTGAAATGGCTCGTGTGGGGTTTGGAGTGCTTGGTTCACCCATCTCACCAGAGTAGTTGGCTCTTGCATCATTGAGAGGAGTCCTGAACTTCATTGGCTTGAGGTGAGGGTGGAGAATCCAGGACTTGTCCTTGCCATGCCCTTTCTTCTTGCAATGGTCACAAACCCACACTTTCTTGTCCTCCGGCTTGTACTGACCCTTGTTTGCTGTGCCTTCAGCTTGGTTCACCAACACCAGCTCTCCTTTGCCTCCAAAGAGTCCAACCGACCCTTGTTCCTTCTGGATTTGAGAGCATACTTCTTCCAAGGTTGGTAGCTTCTCGGCCCTCAGCAAGTGTTTAATGAGGTCATTGTAACCGGGGTTCATGGTGAGAAGTAAGGCAAACACCTTGTCTTCTTCTCTCCGGTCTTTAAGTATGCTAGGGTCCACAGTACATGGCCTCAGCATCTCCAACTCAGCCCACAAGGCTCGGAACTTGCCGAAATGCTGGTTGAAATCCATGTCTTCTTGGTGGAGTGAGCTAATGGCCCTCTTGACCTCAAACACTCTACTCAAGTTTGATATGTTGCCATACACCTTCTGAAGAGTGTTCCACAACTCTTTGGGAGTCTCACAGTAAGAGTAAGCTTCCAAGATTGGTGCGTCAAGGCTGCTTTGGATGATAGACAGCACCAAGAGATCCTCCTGATCCCACTTGTCTTCGGTAGCAACCACAACTTCAGTACTGTCCCCTCCTTGGACAGTTTCTTTAGAGGGCTTGTCTTCTGTTATGTGAGAACAGAGACCTCTTCCTCCCAAGGCTGTTTTAACAAGCCTAGACCACAAGAGATAGTTTACACCAGTGAGTGTAACCGGAATGGAGACTTTGGATGACTTTTCCATTTTTGGCAAATTCTGGAGTGATAAATGAAGAACACCTCAAGAACACAAAGAAATTTTGCTAAAAAAGGGAAAGTTAAGAACAGAGATTATGCGGAAGTGAAAAAGAAAATAAGGTCTCAAGAGCAAGATAGCTCTGATACCATGTGAGTTTTAAAGGTTAAGTGTGAAGAGTGAAGAGAATTAGTAACTAAGAGAGTGAGATTGAGAGAATCCGAGAGAGAGAGTTTAGTGAAGTGGTTTCATGTTTTATTCACTTGAATAGAAATGGTTCACATACAAGGTAGTTATATCGACATAAGCAGCATAAGAGAACAAAGGAGAAAAGCATAAACAAATGAGCAAGTGGTCTGGTCTTGGATAGCGAGCCTCTCATGAACGGCTCCAAGGCAAGAGTAATACAATATTAAACTCTTGCCGACATCCTCCTTCTTGTCTTCACACTCCAACGTCTCTCTCTTCTTTCAAACACATCAGAGGCGACTTAGTAATGATCTCCTTGCTGTTCAAGTCTTGTTACAAGTTGTAGTGTTGCCTTGTCTTGTCCCCAAGTTGTACGGCCATACTTGTGTTCCAAGGTAACACCATTTCCTTGTATCATTTGAATCTCTTCTTCTCCTCTGATTACGCTTATGTCACTATGCTTCATCTCAACACTGGTTTGATAAGAATCATGAAGATATTGCCATATGTCCGAACAGGCTAATCTGGAATCATCTGGATAGAAAGTGGGATATCTTCTTACTCACAACTCCTATAAGATTTATTCAACTTCCTGGTTATTCTCCACTGATTAGTGGTTCCCAATCAAGCTTCTTATATATTGGTTCATCCTGGTTTGATAAGAATCATGAAGATATTGCCATATGTCCGGACAGGCTAATCTGGAATCATCTGGATAGAAGGGGGGATATCTTCTTGCTCACAACACTTATGAGATTTATTCAACTTCCTGGTTTCTCCACTGATTAGTGGTTCCAAATAAAGCTTCTTAGATCGTGGTTCATCCTGGTTTGATAAGAATCATGAAGATATTGCCATATGTTCGAACAGGCTAATCTGGAATCATCTGGATAAAGTGGAATATCTTCTTACTCACAACTCCTATGAGATTTATTCAACTTCCTGGTCATTCTCCACTGATTAGTGGTTCCAAATAAAGCTTCTTAGATCTTGGTTCATCCTGGTTTGATAAGAATCATGAAGATATTGCCATATGTTCGAACAGGCTAATCTGGAATCATCTGGATAGAAAGTGGGATATCTTCTTGCTCACAACACTTATGAGATTTATTCAACTTCCTGGTTATTTTCCACTGATTATTGGTTCCAAATAAAGCTTCTTAGATCGTGGTTCATCCTGGTTTGATAAGAATCATGAAGATAATGCATATGTCCGAACAGGCTAATCTGGAATCATCTGGATAGAAGGTGGGATATCTTCTTGCTCACATATCTTCTTACTCACAACTCCTATGAGATTTATTCAACTTCCTAGTTATTCTCCACTGATTAGTGGTTCAAATAAAGCTTCTTAGATCGTGGTTCATCCTGGTTTGATAAGAATCATGAAGATAATGGCATATGTCCGAACAGGCTAATCTGGAATCATCTGATAGAAGTGGGATATCTTCTTGCTCACAACACTTATGAGATTTATTCAACTTCCTGGTTATTCTCCACTGATTAATGGTAATAAAGCTTCTTAGATCGTGGTTCATCCTGGTTTGATAAGAATCATGAAGATATTGCCATATGTTCGAACAGGCTAATCTGGAATCATCTGGATAGAAAGTGGGATATCTTCTTACTCACAACTCCTATGAGATTTATTCAACTTCCTGGTTATTCTCCACTGATTAGTGGTTCCAAATAAAGCTTCTTAGATCGTGGTTCATCCTGGTTTGATAAGAATCTGAAGATATTGCCATATGTTCGAACAGGCTAATCTGGAATCATATGGATAGAAAGGTGGGATATCTTCTTGCTCACAACACTTATGAGATTTGTTCAACTTCCTGGTTATTCTCCACTGATTAGTGGTTCCAAATAAAGCTTCTTAGATCGTGGTTCATCCTGATTTGATAAGAATCATGAAGATATTTCCATATGTCCGAACAGGTTAATCTGGAATCATCTGGAAAGAAAGTGGATATATTCTTACTCACAACTCCTATGAGATTTATTCAACTTCCTGGTTATTCTCCACTGATTAGTGGTTCCCAATCAAGCTTCTTATATATTGGTTCATCCTGGTTTGATAAGAATCATGAAGATATTGCCATATGTCCGAACAGGCTAATCTGGAATCATCTGGATAGAAAGTGGGATATCTTCTTACTCACAACTCCTATGAGATTTATTCAACTTCCTGGTTATTCTCCACTGATTAGTGGTTCCCAAACAAGCTTCTTATATATTTGTTCATCTTGGTTTGATAAGAATCATGAAGATATTGCCATATGTCCGAACAGGCTAATCTGGAATCATCTGGATAGAAAGTGGGATATCTTCTTACTCACAACTCCTATGAGATTTATTCAACTTCCTGGTTATTCTCCACTGATTAGTGGTTCCAAATAAAGCTTCTTAGATCGTGGTTCATCCTGGTTTGATAAGAATCATGAAGATATTGCCATATGTTCGAACAGGCTAATCTGGAATCATCTGGATAGAAAGTGGGATATCTTCTTGCTCACAACACTTATGAGATTTATTCAACTTCCTGGTAATTTCCACTGATTAGTGGTTCCAAATAAAGCTTCTTAGATCGTGGTTCATCCTGGTTTGATAAGAATCATGAAGATATTGCCATATGTCCGAACAGGCTAATCTGGAATCATCTGGAAAGAAAGTGGGATATCTTCTTACTCACAACTCCTATGAGATTTATTCAACTTCCTGGTTATTCTCCACTGATTAGTGGTTCCAATCAAGCTTCTTTATATTGGTTCATCCTGGTTTGATAAGAATCGTGAAATATTGCCATTTGTCCGAACAGGCTAATCTGGAATCATCTGGATAGGTAGTGGGATATGTTCTTACTCACAACTCCTATGAGATTTATTTTCAACTTCCTGGTTATTCTCCACAGATTAGTGGTTCCAAATAAAGCTTCTTAGATCGTGGTTCATCCTGTTTGATAAGAATCATGAAGATAATGGCATATGTACGAACAGGCTAATCTGGAATCATCTGGATAGAAGTGGGATATCTTCTTGCGCACAACACTTATGAGATTTATTCAACTTCTGGTTATTCTCCACTGATTAGTGGTTCCAAATAAAGCTTCTTAGATCGTGGTTCATCCTGGTTTGATAAGAATCATGAAGATATTGCCATATGTCCGAACAGGCTAATCTGGAGTCATCTGGATAGAAAGTGGGATATCTTCTTACTCACAACTCCTATGAGATTTATTCAACTTCCTGGTTATTCTCCACTGATTAGTGGTTCCAAATAAAGCTTCTTAGATCGTGGTTCATCCTGTTTTGATAAGAATCATGAAGATATTGCCATATGTTCGAACAGGCTAATCTGGAATCATCTGGATAGAAGTGGGATATCTTCTTGCTCACAACACTTATGAGATTTATTCAACTTCCTGGTTATTCTCCACTGATTAATGGTTCCAAATAAAGCTTCTTAGATCGTGGTTCATCCTGGTTTGATAAGAATCATGAAGATAATGGCAAATGTCCGAACAGGCTAATCTGGAATCATCTGGATAGAAGGTGGGATATCTTCTTGCTCACAACACTTATGAGATTTATTCAACTTCCTGGTTATTCTCAACTGATTAATGGTTCCAAATAAAGCTTCTTAGATCGTGGTTCATCCTGGTTTGATAAGAATCATGAAGATATTGCCATATGTTCGAACAGGCTAATCTGGAATAATCTGGATAGAAAGTGGGATATCTTCTGATAATTTGTATGAATTAAGAGAGTAATATTGGTTAGAACTGAAGAATCAAAGAGAGAAAGATGAGCAGAATCCGAGAGAGAGAGAGAGAGAGTTGCGCAAAGTATAAAGAAGTGAGGAAATTGTTTTCCTTAATTAAAATGGTAAGCATACAACATAGTTAAATAGAGAAATCAGGACAAACAAGACAAGAAGAATTACAATAAACAAAGGTGGTCTTCTCCATGGTCTGATCCGAGAAAGTGACTGCTCCAAACGGCTAGGAGTGCATGTGACTTATATTGTTTTAAATGTTCAACTTGCCTCTCTCCCTTGTCTTCACATCAACGGTTTTCTCCACTTCAATTTCCCCATGTGCTTACTTCATATCTTCCTTATTTCCATGATCATACACGCTTCTTCTTGTCTTAGGAAAGGCTTCCTGTTCAGGAAGGACTTCTTCTTAATCTGGACGGGCTTCCCATTTAGGAAGGGCTTCCTGCTCCGGAAGGACTTCTTCTTAATCTGGAAAGGCTTCCTAGTTAGGAAGGGCTTCCTGAGTTTCTTCTTCTTCTCTATTCTTCTATGATCACACCTCTTATTAGCTTCATGTCAACACTCCCCCTCAAGCTTGACCATAGAGATTGATCAAGCTTGGAAACCATGAAGCATTCCCTCATTAAAACCTTTACTTGGAAAAACCACTTGGGATAAAAACCAAGCAAAGGAAAAAGAGTAGAATACTTCAAGGCAAGGGGATCAGTGACAAGTGAGGTCTATGAGTCCAAGCTTAGGATGAATGAACTCACAGACCTTGCTGCTGGCTGCCTTGGTGAAGATATCGGCCAGTTGATCCTCACTCCGAGTGTAACATGGAAGGATCACTAGCTGCTCCACTGCTTGTCTTACTTTGTGGCAGTCCACTTCTATATGCTTAGTCCTCTCATGGAAGACTGAGTTGGATGCAATGTGTATTGCAGCCTGGTTGTCACAATGCATAGTCATTGGAGTGTTGATCTCGATCCCCAAGTCTTTTAGCAGTCCCTTGATCCATATCAGCTCACTTGTAAGCTTCCTCATTGATCTATATTCTGCCTCAGCACTTGAGCATGACACCACCTTCTGCTTCTTGCTCTTCCATGTGACCAGATTACCTCCAATAAAGGTACAATAGCCAGTGGTTGATCTCCTATCAACTCTGTCTCCAGCCCAATCAGCATCACAATACCCAACTACTTCAGTGCTCTTGTTACATGCCATCCATACTCCTTGGCCAGGCGCCTCTCTTAAGTACCTTAAGATCCTCTCCACCATGTTCCAGTGATGCACCTTAGGAGATCCCATGTGCTGGCTTACTTGATTCACAGCAAAGCACAGATCAGGTCTGGTGATGGTTAGATAGATAAGCTTGCCCACCATTCTTCTATACTTCTTGACATCTTTGAATGGAGTAGCTTCATACTCCCCCTCTCGCAGTACCTTGTAGCCTTCTTCCAATGGTGTTTTGGCTTGTCTACCTCCAAGGTTTCCTGCCTCATTTAAAATGTCAAGTGTGTACTTCCTTTGAGATAAGAAGAGCCCCTCTTTAGAGCGGCATATTTCAATCCCAAGGAAGTACTTCAATTCTCCCAAATCTTTAATATCAAATGCACTTTTAAGAAAGGATTTAGTTGAGAGAATACCTTCCTTGTTGCTACCAGTGATGATAATGTCATCAACATACACTAGAATCACAACAATACCTTGCTTGCTGGTTAGAGTGAAGAGAGTGTGGTCAGCCTCGGATTTTACAAATCCTTTCCCATTGAGAGTGGTGCTGAGCTTGTGATACCAGGCTCTTGGAGATTGCTTCAAGCCATAGATAGCCTTCTTTAGCCTCAAAACATTCCCTGGTTTCACCATATCTTCTAGGCCAGGAGGTGGTCTCATATACACTTCATCCTCCAATTCTCCTTGTAAGAAAGCATTCTTCACATCCATCTGCCATAGATCCCACTCCAAGTTGACAGCAAGAGATAGAACAACTCTTATGGTATGCAGCTTGGCCACTGGTGCAAATGTATCTAGATAGTCTTCACCATACACTTGAGTGTATCCCCTTGCAACTAGTCTTGTTTTCCTCCTTTCTGGCTTCCCATTAGCTCCATACTTGATGGTAAACAAGAGGCGACTTGTCACTGCCTTCTTGCCCTTTGGAAGTTCAGTTTCAAACCATGTATCATTCCTGATCATGGCTCCCATTTCATCACCAACAGACTCTCCCCATTCTTCATGTAGCATAGCCTCTTCATAGGTCTTTGGGATGTACTCCTGATCAAGTTCACTGATGAAAACTTGATGTTCTTGTGGGTACTGCGCAAGAGAACATACTGCACTCACTGGATGTGCCACAGCTTCAGCATTAAAATACACCCTTGTGTTCTTCCAATCTGAGGCTGGTCTCCTGGTTCTTGTACTTCTCCTCAAGGGCTGTATCTGATCAGTTCCATTGTTGTCACTCGGCTCTCCTTGTTGGATTTCAGTAGCTGCTTGTGGTTGTTCTCCTATCTCATCTTGATCATGAGACACTACTGAGTTCTCTTCAGGTTGAGCTGGCGCATGCTGATCACTTCCATTGCCCCCCTCATGATCAAGGTGAGATACTCCATCATCTTCTACTGTATCCTCAGCAGCTTGTGTGGAGGTCTCCCTGACCTTCTCTGGTATCTTTGGTAGATTGATACCAAGTCTTTCCATAATCACTCTAAGGTTGTTAGCTCTGTCAGTGGCTGATTGAGAAAGATCCTTGAGCTCATCCCAACTCTTCTCATCATAGTAGCCTTGTGACTCCATGAACTTAACATCCCTTGACACCAGAACCCTCCTTGTCTCTGGTACATAACATTTGTAACCCTTCTGATGTGTTGAATAACCAATAAACATTGCCTTTCTGCTCTTAGCCTCTAACTTGTTCCTGAGCTCTCCTGGAATCAAAACAAAGCACACACACCCAAACACACGCAAATGATCTATGGATGATTTGGTTTTGTTCAGTACCTCATAAGGGGTGGCGTTGAGAAGGACTCTTGTGGGTGTGCGGTTGATGAGATAGGCAGCAGTAACCACTGCATCTCCCCAAAACCTCTTAGGCACGTTTGAGTGAAACATCATGCTCCTGGCCACTTCCATCAAGTGCCTATTCTTCCTCTCTGCCACACCATTTTGTTGAGGTGTGTAAGGGCAACTGGTTTGGTGGATGATTCCTTGCGAGGCAAGATGTTGTTTGAAGGCTGTACTAGTGTATTCACCACCATTATCTGATCTAAGAATTTTAATCTTGACATTAAAATGGTTAGTGACATAGTTCTGAAAGTTTTTAAAAGCTTCTAGCACCCTATCTTTTGATTGCAACAAAGTTATCCAAGTGTACTTAGACTTTTCATCTATAAATGTCACAAAGTATTTATGTTGCTCTCTAGATGCACATGGGGCAGTCCACACATCAGAATGGATTAAATCAAAGCAATTATCATAGATGGTCATTGATTTAGGAAACACATTTCTACAATGTTTTCCTAAGATACAAGCCTCACAATCACTTTTAAAAGAAATGCTAGGCAACAGGATGTTCAAGGCAGTAGAGTGAGGATGTCCTAATCTAGCATGCCATATTACATCTTTAGGGAATTCAGAAACAGAATTGAAATAACAAGATAAATCAGAAGCTGGTCTTGTGTCCTCAAGCAAGTACAAGTCTCCCTTGGTAACACCTTTGCCAAGCAACTTACTAGAATCAATATCCTGAAAAGAAACACTGTTAGGCCTGAAAGTAACTTGACAATTTAAATCATTAGTCACTCTCTTAACAGATAGCAAGTTTGAAGCAAATGTGGGCATATAAAAAGCTTTAGACACTTTGTCAAACAGTTTGAGATCACCTACACCTTTTATTGGAATTTTATCTCCATTGGCTATCATCACATTTCCTAAGGCTGGTTCAATGTTTTTAATCAAGCTTAAATCACTAATCATATGGTGGGAAGCACCAGAGTGGTGTAGCCATGACCAGAGACATTAGAGAGCTGAGTGAGTCTGATGAGGAAGTGCTGATTGAACCTGACTTAGAAGAGGAGCTTGAAGCTGATGAACCTGAGCTGGACCTGAGAAGAGAAGAACCAGATGAGCTAGCTAGCTTGTGGAATGGACCAGTAACCAGATCAAGGCTGAGAGCACAAGAGGAGAGTCTCCTACACTTCATCAAAATCGTGGGAGATGGATCAGAAGGAGAGAACCAAGATAAACCAGCCTGTTGGTTTAATTTAATTGCAATGTAATTGGGCTGGGCTTTATTTGGTTTTCATTTAATTTAAACCAAGACAATTAAGATTAGTAAACCAATTTTAATTGGGATTAGGAGGGGATTTCGAAATTGCTAACCAAATTGGTTAGGTTAGACCTTGTTTTGTTTTAAAACTCACGGCAGCAGCCAAGAGAGAGACAACTTTGAATCTAATAATTTTACAGCAGCTTTGCTTGCTTTTGTCTCTTGCTTTCTCTGTTCAGCTTAAGAACATTGACCTCACTTAAAGGAAGGAATTCCTTGTGAATCCATCTTAGACAATACAGGGTGATTCTGTGTCTTTGAGTAGCAAAACAGCTTCTGAGCAATCCATAGCTCTTTAGCAAAGTTCATCATCAACATCTATCATCTATCCACAAGCCTTGAAGCAGATTGAGTCTTTGATTCTCTGTTTGCAAGGATTATCAAAGCATCTACCCACCTACAAGAGATTCAGGGAGAGACAGCCATTCCAGGGCTGCACCAAGTGGTATCAGAGCCTCTTGAAGGTTAGGGTTTGTGTTCTTAGTCTCAGATCTCGAAATCTATCAGTTAGAAAGCAGTATCTATGCCTGGACTTTCAAGAAATTATGAAGAGGAGTTCACAGTCCCATCTTTCTATGGGAAGATTGATACAGATGCATACTTAGACTGGGAAAAGAAGATGGAGTTTATTTTTGGCTGCAAATACTACACTGAAAAGAAGAAGGTTTGTCTAGCAGTTACTGGACTATGTGGAAGTGCATTCAGTTGGTGGCAGAGAGTTGCTCAGACTAGGAGATTCAACAGAATGCCACAGATTACTTCTTGGATTGAGATGAAAACCTTAATGAAGAAGAGGTTTGTGTCACAGTGGAAACTTCCTGAACTAAAGCCAGAAGCAGCACTAAAGCTTACTACTTTAGATCAGCTTGCCTGTTGGTCTAAATTACCATCAAAACCTGCTGAGAGAAGATCTGTTGTTCCTGATCTATCACTGAAACAAGAGGAGGAGAAGCTGCAAACTTATATATTAGCTTCACCAATAAAACAGATTGAGGAGAGTCATGAAACTGAATCAGAACCACCAACTCTTTGTTTAAAGCTAGAGGAGGAAGTACAAGTTGTAGAAGCTGAGTGTAGCCACGTCCCTGATCAAACAAAACAAGAAGAAGAAGTTTCTAAAGGGTCATCTAAAGCTCTTGAATTGGTGTTTTCTACTGCTGGGCAAGGTGATAGTTTTAAGAGTTTATCTTGTGAGTTTCTGATCATACCTATCATATGTCTTCAGCTCAACTTAGTGGAGCATCTGGTGGTTGTTAAGGGCCTGCAACAAGTTGTTTTTGAACCAGGAGGAAGCTTGTGTGTGCTTAGAAAAAGTCACAAAATTCTGGAACAGAAAACAGCAGCCTTCAAGCTTGATATGCAGAGTTCATTCACTCTTAAAGAACAAGATTTGTGGTCAAATCTTTTTGAAGGGAGAGAGTATGGAGTGATCTTAACTAGCTGCAGTAAGCATAGAGGAAGAACAGGAGGCAACACATCCTTTATCAGTTTCATAACTGATCAGAACAAGCTGAGAAGAGATAAACAGGAACTGGTGAAAGTTAAAGAGAAGCCAGAACTGGAGGATGAGTATGGGGACAAAACCACACGACCACCTGACCAGAAGAAGGATAAACTGAGAGTACATGGTCTCATGTTCATGTGCAGGACGTGTGTAGTATCATCCAGGAGAGAAGCAGACAGCTTTAAACTCAACAAAGTGGAGGAATCATCTACCTTAGAAGCTACATGCCTTGAGAAAAGTTCCAAGATGTTGTTGAGACATGAAGAAGGATTGCAATACTTTGTGTTTGACCCTGGAGAGATTAGAGAAGTGATCATATCTCCCAAGGCCAGATCATGCACTCTGTTGTTGAGTGATCAAGGTTCCATCATCCTACAGAGCTTGGATTTGAGGACAAATCCTTTTAAAGGAGGAGGGGATGGTGTAGCCATGACCAGAGACATTAGAGAGCTGAGTGAGTCTGATGAGGAAGTGCTGATTGAACCTGACTTAGAAGAGGAGCTTGAAGCTGATGAACCTGAGCTGGACCTGAGAAGAGAAGAACCAGATGAGCTAGCTAGCTTGTGGAATGGACCAGTAACCAGATCAAGGCTGAGAGCACAAGAGGAGAGTCTCCTACACTTCATCAAAATCGTGGGAGATGGATCAGAAGGAGAGAACCAAGATAAACCAGCCTGTTGGTTTAATTTAATTGCAATGTAATTGGGCTGGGTTTATTTGGCTTTCATTGGTTTTCATTTAATTCAAACCAAAAGACAATTAGGATTAGTAAACCAATTTTAATTGGGATTAGGAGGGGATTTCGAAATTGCTAACCAAATTGGTTAGGTTAGACCTTGTTTTGTTTTAAAACTCACGGCAGCAGCCAAGAGAGAGACAACTTTGAATCTAATAATTTTACAGCAGCTTTGCTTGCTTTTGTCTCTTGCTTTCTCTGTTCAGCTTAAGAACATTGACCTCACTTAAAGGAAGGAATTCCTTGTGAATCCATCTTAGACAATACAGGGTGATTCTGTGTCTTTGAGTAGCAAAACAGCTTCTGAGCAATCCATAGCTCTTTAGCAAAGTTCATCATCAACATCTATCATCTATCCACAAGCCTTGAAGCAGATTGAGTCTTTGATTCTCTGTTTGCAAGGATTATCAAAGCATCTACCCACCTACAAGAGATTCAGGGAGAGACAGCCATTCCAGGGCTGCACCACATAGTCTATAATTAATGGTTTAGCTGATTTAAAAACATTCATAGAACTACCAACAGTATGACAAGCGCTAAGAGAAGTACCAAGGGTTTTAGATA
>NW_026616861.1:0-21282 GCF_000801105.2 Raphanus sativus | reverse complement strand
CCAATTCGCCTTATTTTGCACTCTCTGGATAGCTATTAAATCCCTCTTGAAACCCATGATTGATTCTGGAGAAGACCGCTTCATGTTTGGGCTGAAATCTTCTTCTAAATTCTGGTACTCGAAGATGGACGGGCTGGGAAACCTCCGGTTTGTAAAATTCATTAATTCTGTTTCCGTGAAGCTTTTCTTGTAATTCCAAGCCTCAGAGAATCCTTGATGAGTTGGCCCTCTAGAAAAATTGGATTCTTAACAAAAGACCTTCTGGATGTTGAGATATTCACCTGGGACTGGACCTCTGTCGCTGGTACCTCCAAGGTGGTTTGTTTGGACAGGTTGGTGGACCTCTGGTTCGACCACTGATTTGATGGCCAGATCAAATGTGCTCCACACTTCTCCGTATGAGGTGAATAAATTTCTGAAATCCTTTGATATGGGTTACGAGAAGATTCACGCATGCGTCAATGACTGCTGTCTATTCCGAAATAGGTACAAAAAGCTTGAGAAGTATCCAAAATGCAAGACTTCAAGATGGAAGACCAATATACACAATGGTGAGAAGAAGTAAGGCATCCCATAGAAAGTATTACGTTACTTTCCCATCATACCAAGATTGAAGATGATGTTCTAGTCTAAGCAAATGGCAAAGGATTTGAGGTGGCACTTCACCAACAAAAGCATTGATGGAAAACTTCGGCACCCTGTTGATTCAGTCATATGAGATCAGATGAATGTTAAACACCCGGCCTTTGCAGCAGAAGAAAGGAACCTGAGGCTTGGTCTTTCAACTGATGGATTTAATCCCTTCAATATGAAGAATTCAATGTACAGTTGCTAGCTAGTTTTGCTACTGAACTATAATTTTCCGCCTGGCCTATGCAGGAAGAAGGATAACATCATGCTTTCGTTGTTGATTCCTGGTACACAACAGCCTAGTAATAGCATCAATGTGTATTTAGAACCCTTCATCGACGATCTAAACCATATGTGGAGCAATGGAGAGGTAACTTACGACGCTGTAACTCATTGTACTTTTAATCTTAAGGCAATGCTGCTTTGGACGATCAGTGATTTTCCAGCTTATGGGAATCTTGCAGGGTGTAATGTCAAGGGGAAAATGGGGTGTCCGTTATGTGGAAAGAAGACAGATAGTATGTGGCTAAAGTTCAGCAGAAAACATGTCTACATGTGTCATAGAAAGGGTCTGCCAGCAGCTCATAGTTTTAGGGGAAAGAAGAAGTGGTTTGATGGAAAAGCTGAACAAGGGAGAAGGGGTAGAATACTAACAGGTCGTGAAAAAAAATTCTCAAAATCTGAGAACCTTCAACAATGACTTTAGAAATTTTAAAAGATCTGCAAGTAAGAGGAAAAGGATTCAGAGTACTGATTTAAGCTCTGATGTTGAGGCTTTATCCAGTGAATCAGAGGAAGAGGAAGAGGAAGATGAAGAGGAAAAAGTTCAAGTAGATGAAGATGAAGAGGAAGAAGTTCAAGTAGATGAAGATGAGTTATCTCGGTGGAAGAAGAGATCAATCTTTCTTCTTCAGGCTACCATACTGGGAGGTATGAATTTTTTCTGTTTTTTTATTATTATTTTTCTTTTTATGTTTATGAATTTTATGAAGAAGAGATCAATCTTCGTTCTGTTTTTGTTTATGGTTTTTTTATTTAACTTCGAGTTTCTGTTTTCTTTTTGAGTTTCTTTTTTATTTAACTTTGAGTTTCTGTTTTAGATACAGCTTGGATGTCATACATGTGGAGAGGAATGTGACTGCGAGTTTAGTTTCCACATTGTTGAACTGTGGGAAATCTAAGGTTGGTTTTGCTGCTCGTAATGATCTGAAGGATCTTGGTATTAGGCAGGAGTTGCACCCTAAAATCCAAGGAAAACGAACATATCTTCCTCCAGCACCGTGGTCTTTGTCGAAGGCAGAGAAGAAGATCTTTCCAGGCGACTATTTTACTTCAAAGGGCCAGATGGCTATTGCTCAAACATTTCAAGAGGTGTTTCACTAGCTGACTGTAAATTATCAGGTTTGAAATCCCATGACTATCATGTTTTAATGCAGCAACTTCTTCCGATTGCGCTTAAAGGATTGTTACCTAAAGGACCTAGGCTAGCCATTTTGAGGTTGTGCGCATTCTTCAATATGTTGTGTTAGAGAGTGATTGATAGAGAGAAGCTATTGGTTATGGAAGCTGAGATTGTTGAGACTATATGCTTGTTTGAAAGATTTTCCCTCCAAGCTACTTTGATGTCATTGTCCATTTGATTGTGCATCTAGGAAGGGAAGCCCTCCTTGGTGGACCAGTCCAATTTAGATGGATGTATCCATTTGAGAGGTATTATATATATGACTGTTTTAAAATTTGACTATAATACTTTTTCCTAATCAATCTATACTCACTTTCGTCTCAGGTACTTGAAAGTCCTCAAAGACTTTGTGAGAAATCCCGCAAGACATGAGGGGTGCATCGTTGAGTCGTATTTAGCTGAAGAATGTATCAGGTTTTGCAGTGAATTTTTGAAGAAGACAACAAACGTAGAAGAAAAAAATAGACCAAAATTCAGAGTATGAGAACAATTCCATGTTAGAGGGTCGTCTAATATCCACGGGCACTTCAATTACTCTGACTGAAATAGAAAAGAAAGTAGCACATCTTGCTATCATGCAAAACATGGCAATCGTCGTCGAACCATACGTAAAGTATCATACTTCACTTACTCGTTTGTTTTCTGATCAACCAATTAATTCATTTCTTTTGCTTTCAATCTTTTACAAGTGAGCATCTACAGTATTTACAAGACACATATGAAAAATGTCGGCGAGATGCATTAACCTTATGGTGTATGCTCACAAAGAATTTCACAACTTGGCTAAAAGAACAGGTTACTGATTTGTTTTCATAATTTCTTTTGTTGTCGTAGACATGTCTTTGACTTGATTTTACTTTGTTAGGTGCCTCTTGATTCTACAAAGCATGAAGAAACACTTAAGTGGATAGATTATGGTACACGTTGTTCTGCAAGATCTTATACAAGATTCATAGTTAATGGGCAGAGGTTTCACACAGTGTCAATCGATAGGAGAAGTCAGAATACTAGAGTTTATTATGAGGCTACAGTAGTCTGTAGATCTAGTGCCAAAGATACATCACAGGTCGTCGATCCAGTTTCTTATTACGGCAGAGTAACTGACATCATTTTGATGGATTATAATGTCTTCTATGTCCCTCTGTTCATGTGTGAATGGGCAGTAAAGGGTAATGGAGTGAAGATTGAAGATGGTTTCACTCTAGTTAACATCCATCATAGTCAAGCATCCTTTGCAAGTGATCCGTACATTCTAGCATCTCAAGCAAAGCAAGTCTTTTACTCTAGGGAAAATAAGTCATCACATTGGTATACTGTTATGAGAGGTCCTTTGAGAAGATACAGTAAGGAAGATATTTAAGAGGGGGCTGCAGACATTGGGCCATTGCCATCAAATATCGACACGGAAGTTGACATTGATGAGGCAGAGAATGTCAGAACTGATTGTGAAGGCATATATGTGTGAAACATATCTTTATTGATTATTCTCATTGTCTGTATTTTTGTTTGGTTTGGTCATTGTTGGTCTGTTTGTTTGGTCATTCTATGTTTGTTTGAAATGTTCGTTGTTTGTTTGTTTGGTTGTTCTTGGTCTGTTTGTTTGGATTTTTTAGTGTATGTTAGTTTTGGAACTAATTCTTCCTTTCATAATTTGTTTCAGGTGAATTGATATGGCCGGTGCAAAGAAAAAAAAAGAGGAAGGAAGCCAAAAAAGAAAGAAAAACAAGCAGATGATGATGTTGAGTTCGTGTGTACTTTGGAGACAGGTGAGCGACATGTGACAGAACCACAAGAAGATGAGCAACATGTGACAGAACCAAAAGAAGATAAGCAACATGTGATAGAACCTGAGACAGAACGAGCTGATAGTGAGCCTGAAGGTGAGATCGGACAATCTACAGTTCCTGAGCCAGAAGATTCAAACTCCCGTAAGAGAAAGCGTGGACCAACAATGATGAAAGACATAGCTAAAGATCCAAATAGCAGAGTTCATGTAAATTTCATTTTCATGAGAGAACCTTACGGTCCTGGTTCAGTGAACTGTCTTCATATTTAGACCATTGGTAAGGGAACACGTTCCTGTCACAGTTGAAAGTTGGAAACAAAATCACTGAAGTTGTGAAGACAGTGCTCTAGAAATCGGCTCAGGTGCAGTTTCTATCCAATGGCAACAACTATATGCAAATAAGTTACAGATATATACTACTGATTTGTTTACTATGTGAATGGAGGCAAGGTGTGAAGTTGACGAGGAGTATGGAGATTAGTATTGCAGTGCTTAAGCAGATGGGAGGATTATGGAGATCATCCAAGTCACCCCTAGTTACCCAGATTAATACAGCTGACAATAACCAACAAAGGATGAATCTCAGACCAAAGAACGTTTCTCCCATTGAGTGGCACAAATTCTTTAAGCTAAAAACTAGCAATGAATTCAAGGTATACATTTGGAATTAAGTAAGATCTTTATATGCTAAGTAGATCACATATTAACATATCATATTATAGGTTCTGAATGATAGCTACAAGGAGAGAAGACGCAACCAGATACCTCACACATGTAGTTGCAAGGGTATGGTGAGACTAGCAGAATAGATGGTAAGCATACATGCTTTGTGTTCTTTCATTATAACTGATGATAGAAGGCTACTAATATATAATATTTTTTATAGAAAAAGGTTCTCCCGACCCTCTGAAGTGTCGAGGGTTAAAATTTGGGTGAATTCACGTTCCAGAAAAGATGGGACTCCGATTAACATGAATGCCGCTGAGAAGATTGTGAGTTAAAAACATGACGATCTCTTTTACTGATTTTGTCTTCTAATGTTATTGGTTTGTTTTCTGATGTACAGCGAAAGGCAGCTGAGATTGTTCAAGGTACTAATCAATCATCTGGCACAAATCAAGATGAAGATTCACTCATCTAAGTGTTAGGACCTGATAATCCTGGTTGTATGAGAGCAATGGGCAGAAATATGAGTAAGACCAGATTAGCTTGCTTCCAAGTGAAGCACGAGACTATTTTTGAAATGCAAGAGAATCAGATTCATCTCCAGGAAAAGGTTCATGAGTTACAAGCTGAACTTGCGAAAGTTAAAAATAGGTTAGTCACTTGCAAACGTTTAGGATTTATGATTGTTAAAGGAACTAATAATATGTTGGTTCATCAGTTGTATGTACAGAGAGAAGAAAATGAAGTGGGTGAAAACTCGGCTGTAAGAGTAAGTTCTCAAGTTACAGATCAATGATTTTGTAACGCCCAGACCCGCCCACGGCTAATAGGCCACCCACGTCCGCTCTCTCCGACCGTGGGTCCCATCCCATCCGACGGTCGGTCGTTAATTTTCCAAGGCTCGAAATCATTGTTTACTGACCCTGCAATCACCACATGAGATTTCCCCGTGCTTTGGTCTCACTTACACGGTATCACGAATAACTTCCCGATAGGCCACCCATCTTTTCACTACTCCAGCCCAAGCACGCTTAACTCTGGAGTTCTAAACGGATGTGTGACGGAAAAGGTAAGTCAACTTTGGTGACATAGGTAGCCAAATCAATTCTCTTAAGCTTTTTCACATATCACAACTCGGGATCTTACAATTCACCCCCTCTCAAAGAACGCAACGTCCTCGTTGCGCCCCACGACAGGTCTCAAGACGCCTCTCAAGTCAGAACTGAGACGACTAACCAGCTATGATACCATTTGTAACGCCCGACCCGCCCACGGCTAATGGGCCACCCACGCCCGCTTTCTCGGACCGTGGGCTCTATCCCATTCGATGGTCGGGCGTTCATTTTTCAAGACTCAAAATCATTGTTTACTGACCCTGCAATCACCACATGACCTTTCCCCGTACTTTGGCCTCACTTACACGGTATCATGAATCTCCCGATAGGTCACCCACCCTTTCACTACTCCAGCCCAAGCACGCTTAACTCTAGAACTCTAAACGGATGTGTGACGAAAAAGGTAAGTCAACTTTAGTGACATAGTGATACACCCAAAATCGGGAAGGATCACATTAGCCAGGTGTTGGATATGAACCGAGAAGGCGAAGGCACTTCAGGAACTGGGATGGATTGATAGGATCGTCAAGAGGTGCGGAATGACTCTTGATATACCAACGGTCTAAGGCTAACCACCAAAGAACAGATGAATGTGTTGGCTAACCACCAAACAACACACAAAGATGATTGGATGACCACCAAATCAACTAGTCGGTTCACACCGGTGAACTAGCTAAGAACTCTCTCTCTCTCACTCAGAGAATAGAAACAAAAATGAAACCAAAATGAACTGATTTTATTCATTGTAGAGATTACATATTTATACTAGATGTAGTCAAAGAAAGAAAGAAATAAAGTGCGGAAAAATATGTCTAGAAAATACAACATTTGACTAAATAATTATTAGAGAGTCAACATTGTAGAAATTGATGCAGTCTTGGTCAAGGTTGCGGAAAATGATGAAGACCAGTCAAACTGGTGATTTTGAGACAGCCTGGTCAAGGTTCGTTCAAGCATCCAGATGCATTTGAACAAGATGGATGCACGGGGTAAATATAAGGACGCATGCGGGACTGTCCGGATGGTCCACTGGATGAGAATGCATATCCGTCTTCGGTTTCCTCACGACCCAAGCTAAGTCTGGCTCGACCGTGAGTCTTAGAATGTCTAGTTGGTCGGGAAAGACGAGCTCTGGTACGGTCAGTTTGGTCTCCTGGTCGTGGCTCCAGCCGAAGCTCCATTCCGGACGTACGCAGGTCAATACGGTGGACATAACGTGCGGCTCGGTCGTTGTGATCAGCACGAACTGGTGGAGAAACCTTGGTTGGGTCGAGCTGGTTGACAAGATCGCCACTTTGGACCGTGTCCTTGAACCAAAAAGGATGGTGCTCGGTTTTGGTTCTATCACATAGGTAGCCAAATCAATTCTCTTAAGCCTTTTCACAAATCGCAACTCTGGATGTTACAGATTTATTTACTATGTTACATTCTGATAGACCATGGATTTTACCCATTTTACACCATGGTTTATAAGCATTTTCACTACTAATTATACTATTATAGAGTCTATTTAGCATATTTACACGTTCAGGAGTGATTTGGAAGAAAGTGATTTTTTGGAGCATTTTGAAGATATTTGGAGTTTACACCGGGGTGGACCATCGAGCAAACCAAGAGGTCGATACGGAGATATTATAATCGGTCAATGCACACTTTTTACTAAATGAAATCTCAATTCTACTCTGCAGCAAATCTTTATGGACTAGAGCCGCAGTCCAAATTTTTGATTGCCATCTCCATCTATGAGAAAGTCTTGAACTCCGAGTGAAATGGTAAGATTCTTAATTGCTAGTTCCTTACTCCCAATAACTAAGTTACACCTCTTGAATTTTTCAATGTGCATCTATAACCACTAAAGAATATATCATGTCTATGATCCATTTATCGTGCATTTCTCACAGTTTGGTATGGCATTAAACAGTTTCCTATGGATCTTCCTGTATAGAATCCTATATATCATTCTGAATAATTTATCATTTGTATCTTGTTAGGTGTACCAAATAATTCAAGGAAGATGAAGTTTGAATACCGACCTAACTGGTAAAACCGACCTGGCTTTATATTTTTCTGTTATATCGAATAATAAACTAAAAGCTGATAACAATGCTTGAAAACCTGTGTTCGACAAAATAAAATCCCAACACATAAACTTCAACAAAATTCATAAACCCAAATTCATCGAACAACGGAAATGATTTTCTTAGTTGAAAGGTCGAACTTCAAACAAAATCATTATGAAAAGATCAACTCTCATCCATTGCGTCGTTTGATTGCGTTGCAACCGAGTCCTCAAGTGCCTCAAGGAATGAGACAACTGTGAACTTATCTACAATAAGAGTGAAAACTGTATTTATAAAAATGAAACAACAAGCCTTTGGAAATTTTATTGTAAGAGCCGGACTCACATTTACTTGGGTCGATACCGAACTGAGTCAAATCTATCTGTCCTGTGCGAAGTACCTATAGCGAGAGAGTAAAGTGGAGTCAGAATATCAAGCCAAGACCGCAAACAACATTGTCACAGAGGGGCTTACGTAGGTAAATGCATCTACTTGCTGACGAAAAGGAGGGCTCTGTAACAACTCCAGTATATCTTCATCCCTACAGTGACCCTGTCAAAGTCCTTGGATTAGTCCAGTGCATGAACATTGTTATTAGCTTAGTGGACTCGGCAAACAATAGTTGACGTCAGTGAGCTAACAGATTAAATATAAAAGAAATTAGTTGGTGAGAATTCTACTATTCTGTCTCCCCAATCAAAGCTATTCCACTCTCAAACAACAACACCAACAGATATAACGCTCTCCTTTCACCCCATACAATTTTTTAATCCCACCCCTAAATCATTTCATAATCAAGAGACCCTCTGTGCCTCTTGCTTCCCAAAATTTACAACTCGACTTAATTCCATGTAAATACTCATCTTCATTAGATATAAAAGAAACACTGACGCCCAGCACATACCTCAGGTAAATGGGAAGACAATCGTTCTTGTACCGGTAACATCTCAAGCAATGGCATAATCAACTCAGGCTTCAGGATATCCCCTAATACTAGGCCTTCGGAAGATAAAACATGAAGACGATGAGGTAAATAATGAATAAACAGAATACCTAAACTTGAAAATATTCACCTTCCTCTTCATCTCCAGGGATACCTAAAATAATATCAACGTACCTGAATGAGTATATAAGAGGGAAACCAGAGAAGCTTATTGAAGGGAGTACCAAGCGGTTGAGAATTTTACCTACAGGACCAGAAGAGAGGTTGTTCAGAATTCTTTGCAAGTCTGCCAGCTTAACTGGTCCAGACGAAGATGACACATCACTCACCTCTGTAGACACATTTGGTACAACCAAGTTTCCAGCTCTATGAAGGATAAATAAGTTAAATACCATTTGCAGTAAAATAATAACGTTTTAACAACACCAATTATGGTATATCCTTTGAAAAATAACAAATATAACACTAGGAAAATATCTGTTTCACGAAACAGTTAGCAACCAGCCGATTCTGAAGATAAAATGGTAATGCAAAAACTAACAGTTTGACATAATCAGTACCTGGATGAAACATCGTCTTCTGCCATGTCTTCCACATCCTCCGGCACAGCAACTTCACCAAACTCTGGTTAACAGAAACTTTATTAGATTTATTGAATATTGTCCTGGTATCCAAGTGACTAAACAATGAGTGCTTGCATTATCAGGGGCATATGCTATACCCATAGAGATGGCAAAACCAACATTTTCAGGCTCATATGACAGTATCAATCTAAGAAGCTACAATTTGTGGCGGCCATAGGTAAAGAAAAACTACAATTATACCAACAATAAAAAGCAAGAAAATAAACATATTACTGCAACACTGAATATTTATTAGTAGAAACATCTTCATCACTCAGTCGATAGTGGCATCAGACTAACTGTTAGTCAGACTCAAGATAGATGTCGCAAGGAATCTAACAATTTAGGTCCTCCTATGGCTTAACAAACACTGGGTTGGAGCAAAAATATAAACTTGAAAGTGGAAACAGTTGAGCAGTCTAAGCACCTATTAATAGCTCTGGGCAGGGTTTACTGACTAATTCAAGATAGGCTTTTTAATACAAAATGCTAGCAATTTTGCAAGACTTGACAGATCATGGTTTAATGAATGTGGTTTTGATGTTAAGTCCTTTGATACATTTGGACTATAGTATATGATTATGAGGTTGTCTTATAAGGTTAAGGAATTGTTTTTCATGCTCATTGGAAGTTCCCTTATAAATGTATATCGTCTCATCATATCCTAGACTGTTTGAAACAAAGATAGGAATGTTACGTGCCTAGTGGTTGATTAAGGTACTGATTGACCGCAGAACATATATCTGCATCACCTTCAGCTCTCGGCTCCTGAAAAAGTAGTTACAAAAAAAAGAGTTCCCAGAAACAAATAAGATCAAAGATCAGCAAGGCATCAATAAGAAAATGATTAGGTCACAAAGATAATAAAAAGCGACCTGTATCCATAAGAATAGCTTGCGGTCATCACTGTTGAACTTCAGAATGTACACCCTGTCTGATGATTGATTAACCTAAAACAGAAAACAAGCTATGGTAACAGTAGGAAAAAAAACATAACTTTCAAATGCTAATAACTTAAATAGAAGGAGGGGCAAATACCTTTTCAAATAGAGCTTCATCAGGGAAAACGATTTGATCCTACAAAAGGTATCGTCAAGGAGAAAACACTGTAACTGGTGGAGCAACAATACTAATAAGTCTCTGAAAGCAGTACAAGAGAGTTCCTTTGAATCTATTTCTAATTATTTAATTAAAGTGCATAGAGGATACATCTTCCACTGCATTCTGGGTTCGATCAAGCCACTGGAAATGAACCAGTCCCTCCTCACCCTGAAAGAGAGGAAACATATCAGATTAATTCTGCTAGCAGAGAAGAGTGCATAAGTTGTGTGGGGGAAACATTACTCTAGCAATGCGGACAAGTCCTTTTCGTGCATCAGGGACAACTCTTGTTCCCTGCAAAGACATCTTACCAGCACGAAACTCAAGCATGATTTCCTGCATAGCGAACACACAAATACACAATTATATTATGATATAGAGGGGCCTCTTTTTTTTTTACTTTTTACAATCTGAGTAAATTTGTAAGTTACCTGCATCACGGGGAAAGCTTCACTTGAACTCATATCACCACCGACTCTCTTTCTTCTGCAAATATATATATATATATTCAGTACACCGAGAGCAGCTTATAATCGACACATATAATATGCTTCGGAGATTGAATACAAAGTTATTATATACTAGAAAGAGCAGATCTGAAGCGAATCCTTAGATACTGATGGACCCTAGGACACAAATCTTAAGTAGATTGGATAATACCTTATCACGAGAAACTTCGCTAGGAATTTGATTTAGCTGAAAACCTCTCTCGTTTTTTCTTTCGATTTGCTTCGTCTCTCTTGGGTTTTTAACCTTTCTTTTATTTTAGGGTGTTCCTCGGATTCCTTCCTTCTTGTTTGTTTACGCTTTTTTTTTCTTATAACGTCGTTTGTTTAAGCTTTAAATTTTAAGAATATTACATATTTTAGCACTTTTCCAAAATATTATTGCAACCTAAGCCAATTTGTGCTTATGAAAAGCACCGTCTGTAACAATAACATTAAAAAAAAAAATCAAATCAAATTACCCTTTTTTGTTGTCACCCAAAAGAACCATCGTATTAGTTTTTTTTTTTTAACATCTGAGTCGATTATTATAGATTAATTATGCTACTATAATGATATAATGATAAGGATATTATAAAGACGATTTTACAGCCGACAATTCTACCACCTTATGAGAATACACGTCTAACTGCATTACTCTGAGCCATCCTATAAGATTCATGTTTGATGGTACACGTCTAACTGCATTACTCTAAGATCTCCTGTAATCTATTTTTCTTCATAATATGGATAATTTGGTATTTTCTGGGATTTGAATCATAGACCTCTGAGTGTAAAAGCGATTGAACTTTTAGTCAAACCACTGGACCATCATATTAGTTTATGTCATATTAATATTTTTATCAACATATCTAAACTATTAAAGGGGAAGTACAAATTGTATTTACCCTTAAAGTTGCACAAATATTACAAAGGAATGCCACTGGTTTAAATAATATGATTTTAGTTAAATACCTAAACCTATTTTAATTAATTTATCTCTTTTCTTTTGAGCCTATAATCACATGTCCCACGCCCTTTTTTCCCAAATTCTCAAAGACGATGAATCCCTAATTCTCCGATTGATTTGTACGAGCTGATTTATTCATCTTCTTCGATCTGTTTTTTGATCTTTCATCTGGTAAATTTTTGATTCTTTTTTACTAATTGTTCATCTGATTCTTATCTGTTGATTCGTCTGATTGAATTCAATTCGTTTTCACGTTTTCATTGACAATCTATGTCTGTATTGGGTTTAGATTACTGGAATATGTAGATTTAGCCCGTGAGACGAGTTTCTGTCAATTTCCGTCAGATATTTGATTTGTATGTATATGGCTTGAATTTTATATATCTCTGCGATAAATTTGGTGCTTGGTTTGTTTAATTTTGATTGTATTTACCAGATTTAATAGCCAAGACGGCGGACCCTTTGAGCAAACAGCATCGAATCCATCTCAATGACTGAGTAACCACTGCTTCCACCTGATATAGAATGTAGTCTGCTTGTGGTAATGATTTTTGCAGTTGCTCTTAGCCACATTATTTGGTCTTAAGCTCCTTTAACTTGTGGGCTAACCAATTAAGATTGTAGCAAAAGTCTTATTGTAGGAAGATTTGCCTTGGTGATACCATTATACAATCCATGAACCACTTGAATAGACAGACACCTTACTAATAGCCACCTTTTTGCTGATTAATGTGGCTTCAAGATTCCACATTATCTCTTCCAAAAAAAAATGTGGCTTCAAGATCATAGCAAAAATCTTATTGTTTGACAAAAAAATGTGGCTTCAAGATTCCACAGACCCTTTTGGCTGACTTTATCTCTTCCAATTAACAGCTTAACCGCATGATGAAGAGCTTGCCATGGCAGAAGGTTTGTTTGAAGAGAGCAACAGAGTAACTGGAATAGTGGTTGGAACCACTGTTTATGTTACCAACCTTGATCAGTGAGTCACAAATGAAAATATCAAGGTATAGCCTCGACTCCTATGGTTCGGTGCTTTTGTTTTATGGTTCGATGAGATCTTAAGAAAACGTTGTTACTACCCAGTGGTATCTAGGAACTCTTTGGTGAGATTGGAGAGATGAAAAGATATGCAATTCACTATGAGTCTATGACCAGAACGGGTGTCCAAATGTAAGTCCCAAAATATCTTAACTTCAGTTTTCTTTTTTCTTTTTTCTTTTTTCTTTTTTCCTACGCTGGTTTATAAGTACTTTACGGATGTCTGTGTGTGTGATACAGTGCACGGCGGAAGTTGCGTATATAAGAAGCGACGCATTTCAAGAAAAAATATAAACTCATACAGAAAAGGAAAGACCTATTATATTTTTTTTTAAAAAATTAAAAAGTGTATACTGTATATAGTTAATGACGAGCGTTCAAAATAAAAAATGCATTAACTGATTTTGAATTTTAATGATTTTGAACAGAAAATAGTAAATAATTAATCCAGTAATATGGTAAGCAAAAATTAAGTTGCTGCATTTTATCCAGATCCGAGGATCCGACCCGAAAATTTACAAATACTTTTTGTAATATTTTTAAGTAATATGAAATTTTAAAATTTTAGAGTTTAAAAATATTTTATTTTAATTATTAATAGTTTAATTTAAGTTATTTTATACAATTTAAGATATATATGACAAATATTAACTAAATATAGTATATTATACTTTTTCAGAATCTAAATATTTTAACCCGATCTGGACTAAATATAAATCCGAAATATTTTTGGGTATTTTACAAAATATTATAATTAAAGATCCGAACCGACCCGACGAGACCCGATCCAGAACCGATCCGGACAATTATAGGTACCTATATGAGTCCAAATTTTCAAAATCCAAAATACTCGGACCAGAGAAGACCCGACCCGAATCCAACCCAAAGACCCGGATACCCGTGCTTACATTAACTGATTTCATAAAGATCCTAGGTGAAATAATTAAGTGCATTTTTCTGTTACCAAAATATTTCAATTAAACTCCTAAGAAAAATATATAAATGCAGTGTCATTACTGTAAATATTAAAACAAATAAACGAAACCTAAAAAAAGTTTTCTCTTTGAACATGGATTTCATAGGGCGGTTCGGATTGACGCAATGAGACGTGTATTTTCATATGGTGATAGAATTATTGGTTGTAGAATCATCTATGTAATACTTTCAGCATGGTATTTTTTGGGATTTGAATCATAGACCTCTGAGTGTAAAAGCGATTGAACTTTTAGTCAAACCACTGGACCATCATATTAGTTTATGTCATATTAATATTTTTATCAACATATCTAATATATTAAAAGGAAGTACATTTTGTATTTAACCCTAAGTTTTTCTCAATATTTACGAGTTATTGCCACTGATATTAATAGACAGTCGTTTTGTCTAATACTAAACATGTGACTTAAAATTGTACGCCTTACGTTTTTTAACTTGCAGCAAAAGCCCATTTGAAAAAAACAAACGTCCATTTGAAACCTGCTATCTCGGTAAAACACATTCCAACATTAATTAATTGATACGGACATTATTTCTAAACTAACGCATACAATTTTTTTCTGAAAAATACGCATACAAAATTTAGGTATCTATTATAAGTCAATTAGTAACAATATACTAACTACATACTTATACTTTTCACTATTTATTAGTAACAAATTTAGGTATCTATTTAATAAATTTAGAATACAATATTCTTTGAAGCTATGTAGTTATATTTTTCATTATTTATTATTAATATCTAAAAGTTAAAACCACATAAAAGAGTTATTTACATAATAAATAATTGAAATATAAATTAGTATGTAAATATATTATTTTATTTATATTTCATATAAATAATATCCCAATGGAAATTGAATATGATAAATGTTGAAGAATATAAAGTATATAGCAGCAGATTTTAAATAGTATATATAACATTTTTATCATATACTAAAACTTTGGTTCATAAAAAACTATATAAAATATATTTGTGCGGAAGGATGGATCATATTTAAAAATCTTAATGAAACGGTTGAAAATTCAAAACTAAAACAAAATTACTCCATATAGTCTACAAAATTATTGTGTTTAGAGATTTCATGATAAACAATTATTTAATAAATTTAAATTATAAAATATATACTAACATTGATATAAAATCATTATTTATATATAAATATGTAAAAAACACACATGACATTTAAACTAGAAAGCCTCAATACCACTAAAATAATAGTTTTACTCTTTTTAATTAAGGTAAATATAATAATATACAATTAGCAATATGGTCTTTCAGATATTCATTTTAAAGTATAGATAGTTTTTTCAGGTATTACTATTTTTTTAGTTTTAAAATTAGGCTCCGAATATTATAAAAAATTTTGGTGACTTTGAGTTGGATCTTCTTGATTCGAATGGGTTCAATTCTATGTATTGAACTTAAAAAATAAAAATCAAAACCCGCACAGGTGTGCGGATCAAGCTCTAGTATTAGTTTATGTCTTATTAATCTAAAACCATCGTAATAAAGTATTATTATGTTTCAAATGGTTAAATCATACATCAAAATATTTATATATATCAAATAGTTTTATCAAAATAGATACTTATTATCGTGTTAAATTTTTTAAAATACTCATATCATAAAAATAGTTTAGAAAATAGCTTTATATAAATATTTTTCTTGACTAATAATGAATTATAATTTTTTATATCTTAGTTTTTTAAGGGAAATCGTCACTAATACCACTTTCATAATATCATTTTTTATATATACCTTAACCAATTTACCATTAAAATTTTAATATTTTAATATCACTTTGCAAGAAGGTCCACAATCTAGTCGTCCGATTTCGTCGCGTTGCCGTCTGCTTCAAAGTTTTCTATCGGAATAGAAAGAGACATGTAATTAGGTTTTTTGTCTTTTGCCTGTTAATGATTTAGATATTTTTGAAAATGTCTCTCTTTTAGAGTTAATTAGCTCAAAATACCAAAGAAAATTAGAAATTAAGTAAATGTCTATGATAATGACTTTTGTTGGTTTATGTAGAAAAATGATAATGTTAAATGACAGTATGGTCCTTCTCATATATTCATAACCTATTATTAAAATACTAGACTATAGTGTATATACAGATTCGTGTATATCTTACTTACAACTATATACCTTTTTTTAATTCAGACACCAAAGAAAATTAATATAGAAGTTCGAGTTGCTGCCACTAACTCCAACCTATAAATGGCTATTCCGTGAAGCATCATGGTGAGAAGATGGCAGTCGACAGTGAAGTGAATTAGTCTTAAATTAACCATTTAACTGTAAAATTAGGTTCAAATGCTTAAAACATTTTGGTTCAATCATTCATTTTCTCAAAAACTCATGAAAGCCCAAGAAAAATTTCCCAGAAAACCCTAATCAAATTTGATCATTCTTAGATTCAAATAAAGAACAAATCGAGAATTCGGGACAAGTCAAATGAATTGAGGTTATTAGACATATTAGCATTTAATAATGAAACTCAAAAACTGATAAAAATATATATACAGTATAAATATATTATTATCTAAACTATTAAAGGGGAAATACAAATTGTATTTACCCCTTAAAGTTGCACAAATATTACAATGGAATGCCACTGGTGTTAAAACACTGTGTTTTATACTTAAATTAAACCGACGTCGATGCTGAGATCAAACCGGAACGTTGGGCTTAAACCGACGTCGAAGTATAACCAAGATTTTTTCCAAAATAACTCCCTATATTATAGCACAAATTAATAACAATAAGATATAAATTAATGATATTCCTATATTCTTGGCAATCAATTATCACAAAATTCCTATCTCTCTACACATTTAATTCGCGATATCAATCAACCCTCGGATCAAATTTAAAATCACAATATCAATCAGCTACTAAAATATTCCCTTTAAATGCCAATCTTGCAAATCAAGTATTAAATCGAGTAATTAAAGCCTATATCCATGTCATTGCGCTAACTAAGTAACTAACTAATCAGTTTTAGAATAAAATGATAGAGTATATTCGAAAATATAATGCTAAATCTGCGATTCAATAAAAATCATTTAATAGTATCTCTGCCGTTTCCTAAAGATCTATATATACCTATACTCATAAAACCTAAAATCATATCATTCGACAAAGAAACTCTAAAAATGACCGAAATTACTACCTTTGTTCCTCTCACCAAACTTCGTCAATTCAAGACCAACTGGAGAGTTCAAGTGAAGTGCTTAAATTTTTGGAGGCAGAACACAAGTTTTGGAGACACATTTGAGATGGTTTTAGCCGATCAATGGGTACGTTAAAACTCCTAAGCCTTTTAGTTATAGCAAGCTAATTATTCAACGTTTTATGCTAATATTACCACTTTTTCTTTTTTAGGGAAACAAAATTTAAGCCACTTGCAAAAGAACACACATGTATCGTGTTCAACGTGAGATCCCAGTGGGAAAATGTGGAGTCATTGAAAATGTCAAATGAATCCAGCTGGTGGCCAGTTTCGAGCAACACGCCATCCATACAAGATGAGTATATTAGATGACACTGTGGTGAGAGGTTCCGGTTTAAATTATGATCGGATATTCCTTTCTCTTGAGGATTATGAAAACATTGGATCCAAAACCAAAAAAGAACTACCCTACCTTATAGGTACCCTATTTCTGTTGATAGAAAGTTTTTAGTTATATATTATTTTGCTCTGTGTAAATAAAACATTTTTGAATCTAACACAATATTTTTTTGTTACAGATGTTATAGGGAGAATTCACGAGTTTGGTAATGTACTTACTGTCAAAGCTCAAGGAGAAGACAGAAAAAGGGTGGAATTTCGATTAATGGACTCATAGTAAGTACTCAAAAATCTTTATTTTAATATTATATGATAAACTGGTTATCATTAAATTAATTATCTTTTTTACGAAACCGCCACTTAACAGAGGAAATGATCTGCTATGTTGTCTTTGGGGGCCTTATGCTGAGCAAATTGAAGCTTTCATTGACAAATACAACGAAACCCATGTTGTTTGTTTGTTAAGGTTTGCGAAAATCAACTTCTTCAGAGGTATTTTACTTGGCTTTTCATTATTATATCAAAACAGATACTCCATATAAAATTTAACATGTGTATATTTATGTATTAGAAGAGGTACAAATCACAAACACCTTTAGTGCAAGTGTTCTGCACCTCAATCCAACAAAACCTGAAGTGTTGGAGTTAACAGAGAGGTTTGTGCTTCAATATTATATCGAAAATTCCAATTTTGGATGTGTTCGCTTGATTGAATGATTCTTTTGGGTTTGAAATTTATTAGGCTGTCAAATGATCATTTACAACTTGCTCCTGTTGAGAAATCTAATGGAAAGAAGGATGGTAAACGCATTCAATATGACTAGAATGATGCTGAGATCAAACCGATTTCAGAGGTCCTTGCCTTGAATCAGGTTTGTATGTTGATACATTAATTTCACTTGGTTCGTTTTTGTTATTCCTAATCGTATAATGATCTTTAAAAAATGGATGTGCAGGTCGGGATTTGCAAGATCATTTGCTCAGTCGAATTAATAGACACTGATTATGCTTGGTATTATTTTGGGTGTAACCGCCACAAAAACGTGTCAATAAGCTGCCAAAGATTGATTATTGAAGTGTTGACAATGAAAGACAAACCAATTTTTCGCTGTGAGATTTGCAATGCTAATGTGACTCATGTAGCACCCATGTAAGTTTTTGAATCATATTTATGTTGTATACATTTTTTACCTGTGCCTACTAATGAAATAACACTTTTTGTGATTTTACTTAGGTTCAAACTTCATATGGTAGTGAAAGATGATTCAGAGACATGTAATGTAATGTTACTAGGCTCTATTGCAACTTCTATCATTAGAAGTAAAGCTGAAGAACTATGGGATGGTTCTTATGCAGAGGTAAGTTTATAAAAATTCGAAATAATTTTAAAGAGTTAGTTTTAAAAGAACTCACATATTGTTTCAAATCTTTAATAGATAGAAGATCCAGAGATACTACCAGAACCTATCATTGCTTTGCTGGGAAAATCATTATGTTTTGGGGTGTCTATAAATTCTGATAATGTCACAAGTGGATCGTGCACCTTCTTGGTTTTAGAGGTTTCTGGTAGTGATAAATTACTAAGTATTGAGACTGATTCTGAGGCAATTACTAATGTGGGAACATCTTCATCTACTATGTCATCTGGTGCTGTAAGTTTGTTGTATTTGTTTTTCTTTTTCTCTTATTGTTTTGATTCTACTAACCGTTTTTATGCTCATTTTAGGTGATGATGTTGGATTCAATTTCAACTGAAGATCCTAAAACTCCCTATTCAAAGCGCAAAGAAAATGATGCAAATCTACAAGAACAATCATCTACCTCCAAAAAACTTTGTTCTAAACTGATCAAGCAGGAAAAGGCAAAGACAGATTGATCAGAAGAGTTTACTAGAGGAAATGATCTGCTATGTTGGTTTCAAGATGTTTTCTTTTTCTTTTTGCATTTTCAGTACTTTCTATGTTTTGCAATGCTGGATTTTCTTTTCATTGTTTTAGTTAAAGTGTTTTCTAATTTTAAGTTATTTAATAATATGTTGGTTTTCGATGTTGTTTCCCTTAACAAAAAAATTCATTTACTTATTACTAATCAAAACAGTATAATTTATAAATAATCTAAACTACTTAACTAACCAATCAACTCAAATAGTTCTGAAGTAAAACTAGCTTATCGACCTTAGTTATAAAGTAGAAATAAATGAGTATAAACTTACGTGAGAAGTAGAGTGAACCTGTCTAAAGAAATGGCCGAATCTGTTCCATCTTTGTTTCTCATCACATCTGTTCATATTGTCTAATATTCATATTAAGAAAAGTTATTAACTTAATAAATCCATCGATTAAAAATTGTATTAAGAAAGGAGGTATCATTTTAAATGTTGTATTAATGAAATTACCAACGGGTTGCCTTAATAGAATGATTAATTACTTAAGCAAATCACAGAAGAAAAAAAAATCCTAATTTAACATCCTGATTTTAACTATTTTCCTAAATTTAAGCTAAACATATATTGTCAATCTAAAAATACACCCCGAAAATTAAGAGATTACCTTTACAATATGACTTCATATCTCAGCATAACCAAGTTCATTCTTCCCACAAGACTTTAATCTTTTTTGTCCTGCAAGGAACAATTCTACAACCTCATTCTTAAGCCATGACTCGCAAGAGAGAAGAGTTCCAACTCGGATTTGACACTGCCAAAAAAAAAGAACAACAGCAGTCAGTGATATGACTAATCTTCAAGAGATACAGAGTTTTTCTAATCCCAAATCTGTCCAGCCGATTCCATTAAGTTCAATCTACTATAGACTCTTCGAAACTATTGAGAATCAGCCTGTTCCTACCTACACTATTCTACCATATCAACAAATAAGCAAGCTTTCACCACAAACACCTTTAAATAAAAGAAGATGTATCCTTGGTAAGTGATTCATTTTAAACCCATCATTTTATTAACCCTGTGAAATATTAAAAACCTACAACTCATATAACATGTTTTCAATGTTCTAATGTTTGCAAGGTCTCGATAAAATGAAAGACCAAGTGATTGACACCCCAGTCTTTAGCAGTTGCTTAACCTCATTATCAAGTAAGTTTTAGTTAATTTTATTACTTTCACTTTTGTCAAACCGGTTCAACAGTTTATACTCATCACTACCTTCTTTAATTTTATACCAGAGGATCTACATAAGAGTAGTTTCAAATCTATAAAAACTAAGGGAGGCCAGAAAACAAGAAGTTCAAGTAATGTATTGAAAGACATTACTAATATAGCACATCTGAGAAAAAGAAATGGCAGTTCATCATCATCTACATTCAATGCATTTGATGAATCCATAGAAGAAGAAGATGGATTAGTCAGAACTGATTTGTTTGGAGGTAGCCAAACTTTTAATTGCTACTACTTTGTGCTGTTGTTTTATCAATTATTTATCATGGATAAATTTGATTTTTGTTACCCAGGGATCATTGATGCCGATAGCGAACAAGTCTTTGACTGTTCTTCTCTAGAGAACACTGATACAGAAACTGAGGACTCTAATTTAGATGATCCTATAGATTTTGAGCCAGAGGTTGAGCCAAACGAGAGAAGAGAATATCACCTAATTCAGAACACACGTATGGTGTTGTAAAGCCACCAAAATCAGCTAAACAAAAAGATTTTAGTTGAAACGGTAATGAACGTGTGTCTTTTCATCTTTCAAGAACACGATTTTATAGCAGTATACTGTCTTATGTACATGTTTCTATTTTGATAACAAAATTGTAGGCTACTTAGATGAAGGTGATCTCGACTACAATTGTTCTCATTGTGGTGCTATCA
>NW_026616860.1:0-21287 GCF_000801105.2 Raphanus sativus | reverse complement strand
CCACCTAGGGCCTAGGCCATCTTTTTTGTGGTTCAACTTCAATCCCCTTACTATTATTTGAGGAGACCACTAATCAAAGTAACCTTTTGCTCATGTGTTTATTACATGTGTGCATTTCCTATGTGGCATCTCCATATTTACCTCACACCATTTTTTCAAAAGCTCATCCCTTGCTTAGAGTATTTACTTCTCATACCATTCTAATGGACATATGTTATATTGAATAGGGAATAAATGTTATTAATACGTGTATTGCTTTATGTATATTATTTATGATCATGCGGTGGTTACAATACGTGTATTGCCTTACGTGATGTGCTTTACGTTTACTTCTCATACCATTTTTGGTGATTAAAATGGCACTTTTATACGGCTGTTTTATAGTTTATGTTTATACAGACAATAACATTATATATATTTCTTTTATATTTTGGTGATATTTTGGTGATGTATTCTTTCTCACTGAAGTTATAATGCTCATACTAACATAAAATATATATATATATATATAATTTTTGTTGCAACAAAAGAACATATATATATATATTTTATTCCAAGAACATATATATATTTATATATATTATTTGTTAATATAATGCTCATACTTATAATAGTGGTAGTTGTCATACTTTTAAACTTTATTTATATTTTATCCATCGTTTCGTGAAAACATATATTTATATATATTTATTTATTATATTTAATGTTTATCGTAATTTTTATATTTTTTTATTTCTATGATACAACCATAATCCTATATTCCAAAAAATGCCATTATTGATTATTTAAACGATTCAAAATATTGATTACTCTACCGATTAAATCGGACCAGTCCTTCTCCATATTAGAGTATTTTTGGTTATCATAATTTATTGAAACTTTATCAATTACGGCAATACACATAAATTCAGGGTCAATGTATTATGTTTTTTTTATTTATGTTAAAAATTGATTCCTTCACCATTTCCAATATAGGAAGGCGTATTATTTTGTTGCCTTTTTTGCATAATGATATTGATGCGTGATTACTAATCCCATTAACTAATATATGGCTCGTCCGTAACAAATACTTATTGTCACATTCGGTATCACCAATCTCGGATTCTTGATTGATATTTGAGGCATATTCTTAGTTTGTAGTTACCATAATTAAAAAACTCTTTGTCACATCTCCTATATATTAATTTTAGAAAGCACTAAAAAAAATAACCTTCACTTCATGTGCTATTTACATAATGTCATTTCCTAGGTGGCATGTTCACATTTACTCTCACAACCATCTTGAAAAAACCCTTACATTACTAGAAAAAATTATATGTATATGCCATTAATAAATCAGTCCAAAATTTAGTATTATTAAGAGTATACACATAATCAATCCCTTACTTATTATTTCAATCAATCAATGAGCATATTTTTTTTCTCATATATAACATACCGATACAGTTTCCATAGTTAACATTTTCGTACAATATATAGTTAAGACCAAATTTTATTAAATATTCATTGAACTGCGGTTTTCATTCGGTAATAAGGAAAATAAAATCACAAATATAGGTTGATGAAACTTTATAGGTAAAGGATATTATAGTTACCCGTTCTCACCTGACAACACTATTATATGGTATTTTTAGTAATACAAATTTTATTTATAATGAATAAAAGGTTCTGAAAAATGATTTTAAATAAATAAGAAAAGAAAGAAAAGGTTAATAAATTTTTAAAAAATTATTAATGAATATATAAAGTGTTTGTGTCCTCTTTCCTTTAGCGTTTTTTCTGGTATGATTGAAAATACATTATAAACATTATTATGTATACCGTGAATGAATTACGTTTCCATATTCATTAGCATCCATAATTATCGTTTTCATTTTATTTCCATAATGAACATTCCGATAAATTTTCATATACTTAACATTTCAATTGTGTTATTCATTTTGTTAGAATAAACCCGTTTTGATAACAACCATTTCATATCCCATTATCAAATTCTGATACAATGAATAATGATCATAACTCATATATATATTGTTAACAATGTCTATAAAAACTAATATAGACCAAATAATTAAGTAAATTGTCTTTTCAAATCAGTCTAATTAAGTTCATGTTTTTTGTTAAGCCAATATATTGTATAACACATATGTCTAAACATTATATAATATTAACATTAGTTGGCGTTTTTGGCCAAGATAATATTGTATATATATATTTGTCTAAACATATATATAACTTAAAGTTTTACGTTAGTTGGCTTATAAGTTATAACTCATTGTACAAATACTTTCAAAAAGAAGTCCATAAATTTCATGCAATCACTTAAATTAAGCACATTGACTTTTTTAATTAAGGAATCAACATAATTGTTGATACTGCAAAATATCCGATTGGTAATTGCTGTGCTTAGCTTAAAATTTTTGCTGTAGAAAAAAAGCTGTAGACTTTTTGCTTTGGCTTTAGATTTTATTGCTGTAGATTTTATGGAGAGCTCAAAAAAAATTTGATTTGAATTTTGGCTTTAGAAAGCACTTCAACAAGCTGTAGATTATTTCCGGAGCTGTGATTTTTAAATAAGTCAATAAAACTTGATTGCTGTGAATTTAGTGCTTTTAGAAATAAATGGCTGCTCTGGACAGCACCTACAGCCATTTACCAATCACACCCAATTGGATGGAGTGAAGTATCATTAAATATATCCTATATTTATTCCCTTTCATATAATACTTTCCAAAATCATATATTAATTAATTTTGTCTCCATAAATATTCAATCAGGTTAACTATATAGTCAAATATAATAGTCAATTGTTTCTAAATTTTTTCCCCTGCATATTTATACTTTCCAAAATAATAAATGTATAAAACTAAACTTTATGAATTTTTGGGGTTGTATTTTCGCGAATATTCGTTTGACACAAAACTTTATGAATTTTTGGGGTTGACACTAAACTTTATCCCTATGTGACTATATACTATCATACTAAACTAATGTCTTTTGTTATTTTCTTAATAACATTCTGAGCACACTATGTTTATATATATATTTATATATTTTTTTAATAGCATTATGAAGACACTATGTTTATATAAATAGCACTCTGAAGACACTATGTTATATATATAAATATATATAATGAATATTTCGATAAATTTTGGAATTAATGGTTTTGAATTTATTGTTACAGAGAAAAATATCATATGTTAATAAAATCATATGATAATAAATATTTATATTGAAATATACTATATATCTATGTCAATTTCATTGAAATTTAATTATATACCATATAAAATAATATAATAATTATTTTGATTTATTTACTATAAAAATATTGTAAATAAACAAGAAGTATTGTTTTATTTATGTGATTACTCTAATCCCATATATATATATTAATTGAAAAACAATTGATTACTCTAGCATGTGTGATTTATTAATTAATATTTTTAAAAAAATTTAAAAAGAGATGGATACATTGAATATATATTTAGAAGCTATTAAATCATCTAGCGAGAATATGGAACGAGAATATGGATTGCAGAAAAATACTTATTTCCTAATTATAATCCATGTTTCTTCGTCACAACACCGATTGAGAGTAATTTGAACTTTAAAGTGTCGATTTTGATAATCTGAAATGGCAACGTTTTTATTTCAGCACACTGGTTTCCTTAAATGAGCGTAGAACATTTTTTAATATTTAACCAAATGGGCTACACACATAGTATAATGTGTTTTGGTTTAAAAATTGTTGCATACCCAAAATCAATGCAAACCATCATCACTTTAGATTAAAATTTTGTTACAATAAAAATATAGGATTGGGCAAAAAATCTGAATCCAAAATACTGAACCAAATGCAATCCGAAGAATTAGTACTTAACTTTAACTAAAATTGGTTAGATTAAATTTTTGGTATCTGGAGAATCGAACCAAATTCGATTCGAACCAAAAAATTTCGGATATCGTGTATATTCGAAGCGGATTTATATACTTAAATATATTATTTATTTTTAAATTTAATATCTAGAAGAATATACAAAATATATAAGATATTTTTAAGTTGTCCAAAATTCTTAGAAATATATAAAATTAGTTAAAAATACATATTTTAAAATAGCTAAATTGTACTCAAGACATCAAAAGTATTTAGAATATCTATTGATTTCCTATTCAAATATTTAAAACCAATTTTATGTTAATATTATGTATTTGGCATACATTATTGATATTTATATGTTATATATTATTTTTATTTTTCTATTTTGAAACATTTAAGTATGTATGAACTTTAATATTTTTAAATGATTTTAGTGGGTTATCCGAACCAAATCCAAACCGAATCGGCAAAGATTTCAGCCGAACAGAACGAAACCGAAGTAAATGGTACCCGAATGTCCATCTCTAATCAAATGTAAAAATGGTTATTGATAATAAAATATGTGTTATTTATAATATTTAGATACAACATTTTTGAGAAACCTCATACCGCGCAGGGCGCGGATTATCATCTAGTTTCATATTATCCAAAGGAATTGTACACGATTTTCAAGGGATTCAACCGCACTTGCATACAAAGTGATCTAGTATCATAGATGGATTTTACGCTATCCGAACTTCTACTTTGATGTAATTCTACCCAGTGAAACAAACATTTCCTACGACTCAGAAAATGCTGCCTCTTAAACCACGTAAATGCATAAAGTGAATAACACTAATACCTGAGACTAACTAGTTCTAATCAAGATTAAACATTTTAAGCATGAGCTCTCTCGACTTCTCCTTGCATTTACTGGAATGCCGCTTTTAATGCTTTTAAGCAGATTCTCGACTTCTCCCTCTCTAGCAAACGCATGGATAGCATCAATCTTCCTGAGAGAGACAACCAGAAGAAAAAACGCAAGGAATAACCTCAGCAATAAAGAAGAGAAAAGTAAAAAGAAGTGAGGAAACAAGTGGAGAACCTTACAACTCATTTTGGGATTCCTCTTCATAAACCAAAGAGCTGAAAACTGGCCCCATGGTTCCTCCTGAGCTTGAGACTGCATCATTTCGACTTCCAGCTTTCTGGTACGCCACAAAAAAAAAACCGAGCAGAGAAGATCAAACGAACAGTCCAAAGAAACAAAAAAAAAAAACAGAATGAAAATGAAGAAGAGGGGGAGGAGGAGGAGAAAAAAGCTTTTTATACCACACCACCGTCTAACCAAGTTGGATAAAGCTGAGTGACGATCTCAATATACTTCTCCATCGCTTCCTCAGGGGGCATAGCCCCCAGTTTCCTCCATGCTTGCCTGAAAGAGAAACAAGATCAATGGAAGGAAACTCCCAATCAATGAAATAACAGTCTTACAACAAAGGACATGGCCATATTCATTCATCACATCATCTCCAATACTATCAAAAGGCAAAGAAGCTATAACTAAGTGATAACATGATCAAGTACATCACCAAACTTCAACCTCAAAAACGATCAAAGAAGCTAATGGCAACATCAAAGACAGAGGAGAGAGTGGGATACCACTTGGCACGAGCAGTAAGTCTGAGAGCAGAAGGCTGAGGAGCAGTACAAGGCCCTTCCGTAGCGATCTTGTACAACCCGTAAAGCTGCTTCTGGACATCACTAGGCACCTTTCTCGATTCTGCTGCTGCTGCTCTAGTCACAAAAAGAGTAGCGGCGCTGAAAGCCTCGTCGAGTGCCGTGCTCTCTACGCCTTCCCAGTCTTCGTCTTCACCGCCTCTTGAGCTACCCTGCTCAGCCACTAGCGAATCCGCCTCACCACCGACGATAGAAGACTCGACGCGCTGGCTCGAGTCAACCTCCGGTTTAATCTCCAATTCCGGTTCGTGATTGTCTTCTTTAATGGTGAAGAGGATGGAGATGAGCTTGGCCAAGAGGTAAGAAACGATTAAACCTAAGATCACAGACTGAGCAAGCTGAGCCCAATCACCCATTTTCTCAAGCAACAGAAGTCGAATTTTTAAAACCCTAAGGAATCAAAACAGAGTAACCCCAGACAAATAAAGGTACAAACTTTTATTCATTAAACCCAACAAAACAAAACAAATTTTTTCCTTGTGGCAGTTAAAATTTAATTAAAGACGACAGAAAAAAAAAACTTGACGACAGATCACAGAAGCGTCTAAATTAGGGAAGAAGAAAGAGTACGTGTTATGCCCTAATGTTGTATTGATGTCAACTGTATAAGTTTTTGGTGCGATCGTGGTGGGAAAAGTAATCGACAAGACGTGCATGGTATATAAAGGAAGGCTTGAATCATACGACACGTAAAATGAAGTGTAAATGCATCCATAAAGCATACAAAAGGTAGACCATAAACTTGAACGCATTAGATTGATGTGCACGAAAATGAAATCCAAGTTTCCTTTTTATAACAAAAGACAAAACTCATAAACCATATTAAATCGTTCCAGTTCCTCTCACTAAGATTGCTTGCTTAAACGAGCATCTCATGAAGAGAGAAACCCACTCATAATTTAGGTATACACGGGAGTGTTAATCACTTTCATGGAATACCCATTTAAGCAAGAAACGTTAGAAATGAGGAAGGTGAGTTTTTATCACTTTAGTTGTCCATGAGAGATGATGCTTGCTTTCACTGCTACGAATATATATATATATGCTCAGCGTGACTTGCACAAACTAAGTAGACATTTACGGAAATACCCTCTACTCAAAACATGAAACTACTACTAGTACTACCCACCACTAGGCTGGTCCACGCCAACTGAGCATCTTTAACTCAGTTCCGACACACTTGAAGAAGACTTGTAAGTATATCATGGAATGGCACACCACATGCCAGTAGTACAGTAGATTTGAAAAAATCTGAAACAAAAAAAAAAGCTACTTTCAGTACCTACCCCCTTTGATCTGTAAGGGGACAATCAACATGTGGACTTTTTCTTGTTTTTATGGACGACTATTCGTCCTGAGATCCATATCGGCATTTGACACTTTCCCCTTCTACGAGCTTCTCAACTGCATCGAGAGAAAGACCCACCAGCTCTAATGTCTTTTCCCACACTCTGTGTGAAGTTTCTGTGTTGTGCGCTTCTTCGGAAGGATTTGTAGGGCGGCAATCTTGAGAGATGAATGGGCAAACAGGCCAATCATCGTTTTTTAGTGTTTCCCAGTACTCTGGGATCTGAGGGTCTGTGGCCGAGAAGAGAGAACATCTACAACCTTCTTGAGGTGAGAATATGAAATAAGGTATCACCGCGTAAAGAGCTTGAAGAAACCTGGGTAGATCCCTGGCCTATAAAATACAAACAAAAAAAGAACAATTTTATTCAATGAAGTTCTGAGAAAATAGAATGAGTTTATAATCCTGTGATTGTAACTAAATGGAGTGAAGCTAACACTCACAACATTTGTTAGGACAACACCAGGGGATAGACATATGACGCTAACTCCAGTTTCCAGAGGCAGCTTTTTGAAGAGAATGCTACTAAACATAATCTGGAAGACAAAAGGTAACCAGAGACTAAGTCACCAGTTTCTGAAAATAGGCAAATTCTACACTGAAAATAATCTGTTGCAGATGTAACAAAAATAAATATTATAACGGTATGCTCACCTGGGCAAGCTTGCTGCTCGAGTATCCTACAACACTTGAGTACTTACGGCTACCAGAAACAACATTCATGTCATCCGGGTCAACAAAACCAACACTATGCATCTACACAAAATGAAGCCGACACCACATTATAATCACCAAAGACGATAAACTATAAACACTGTTTCAGTAATCATAAAAAAAAGTCATGCCACAGAGTTTCACTGAAATAAGAAATGATAAATGCATATTTTGGGTCAAAACTTTCAGCAAGCTTGGGTTTGTTTATTTTCTCTATACGAATTACCAAGACTCTGTTCATATAGTAACATGCATATGTCGTTCAGCGATTTAGAGAGAACCTATATTATTCCTCTAAATATTCTGCAATCAATTTACACCCCCAGAGCTTTTCAACTTACCAATGTATAAACAAATCACAATTTTTACAACATTATTACCAAAAGAGCATAGAAAACTAGAGAATGCAGACTTGAAGCATGTAATGTTAGTGATCATATAACTTACCACGGAATTCACATTGATGATTCGGCTAGGTGAACCTCGGATTAGGGACGGCAAAAGGAGTACTGAAAGAAGCGATGGAGCTAAATGATTGACTTGCATGTGCTGCTCGTATCCATCCTCTGAGAATTTTTGAGCCTCTACACAAATTAGAAAGCATAGCATTTTAGTTAATTTATTCCCACAACATTTACTGCAGAAAAATTCAGCTACAATCATTTAAGAAAGAAACCCATCAGACCGAGTTCCATAAACTGGTTACATAGTCTTTCTACAAATAAGCTTCCTAATTATTAATTCTTAAGAGTCTAGGTTTGAAATCAACGCTATAAATGCTAGTTCTCTCTAGTTGGGACCATCAAATTAGAATATTGATGATGGTGAATGGCGCACTAATGTGATCTTCCGAGCATAACAAACAGATAATGAAAAATGCAAGGAAACTGGGAAAGAGAAAAAACCTCAAAATGCATGTAGCTAAGAGGGGCAAGAAAACGAACCTCCCATAGCAAATATGCCGGCATTGTTAATCAGAACATGCAAAGGTCCCAAACGAGCGTTCCAAGCATGGGCGAATCTGGCGACCGAATCCAGTGAAAGAAGATCAAGTTCCATTGCCTTTTACAAAAAAGCACACATAGGATCTTAATCAGCTATGTAGATGTAACAAACCAATACTCTTCTTGTACAAGACCACATATAGTTTGAGGTATCAATCAATTATTATAAAGAACGATTCATATACGCTACCACACAGTTCTTTAACTATTTTCAGACCGAGGGAAAATACACACTATTTAGCCATATAGTATAAGATCGATGATAAGAGAGTGTACCTCGATATTAAGAGGGAGACCTTTACCAGACCACTCGTTCTGCCATTGCTGAATCATCTCCTGAGCTGCCTTTGTGTTCCTCACAGCCATCACAACATGAGCACCACCCTCCGCAAGCTGCCTGCCAACCAAAAAAAAAGAAGCAAAAGGCATCAGCGAAAATCCCCCAATCTATACACAGAATCAAACTCGAAGGGGAGAGGATAAAACCTAGCGGTCTGACGGCCAATGCCGCTGGTGGAGCCAGTGACGAGGCAAGTGAGGTGGTTGAGGGGAGGGAGAGAGAGAGGGTTGAGCAAATGAGAGGCGGTGATCCTCTGGAAGAGTATCTCCCCGAATACGCTGCTCCATCCTCTCATCCAGTCCATCCATCCCAAACTCTCCTTCTTCTTCTTCTTCTTCGCCGCCGGAGACTGAGACGAAGAAGACGCTGTTTCGTCACTCATCTTCGAGAGAGAAAGAGAGTTAGTAGATCTATGATGACGTTATATAGAGTACATGACGTATACTACAGTAATAACAAGACGCAGAGAGAGACACTGAACTGAAAAATAAATGATGGCTTGTGAAAATACATAATAAAGATTGGAAGCGACAAAGCCAAGTTTTATCTATGTACAGTTTTTGAGTCACTCCAATAATGAATTCAACACTACCAATACATAAAGATTGCCCTCCTTGTACTTTCGTGAGGCATCGTAGGCTCTCTCGTACTTCCAGCCCAACGGCTCATTGCAGTCAGCACACAATATAACAGCCACAGTGTGGGAGACCTGTTAGAAGATTCCTATCTTCTTTAGCGCCTAAAAGATATTCATTGCATGGGAGAAGAGGAAGGCTCGCCCGGTTCTTCCCTAATAATTGAGAGAACCATGGAAGTGAAGAAAGATTTGACACTTACATGATCAAATTATGAACAAGATAAATTCAGTAATAAGATCAAAGCCTCTTTGGTAAACAGCAGCCAAAACCAAATTAGAAGCATTCTATAAAAGACACTATTACAGAACAGAGTGAAATTGTTTGAAAGCTCTAAAACTTTCCCCTTTTGAAAACCAGAACCGTTTTGTAATAAAAGTTGATCTGGAATTTCATTCAGGAGTCTTCTTCTTCTTCAGGGTCGCGCTGCCATGAACCCTGAGAATCTGACTGAAGGTTAATGAACTGAGAGACTAGTAGCTTCGAGATTCCACTTAACGCTGCTTGGACCTCATCTGGTTCCCTTGACACTCTCAGTCCAGAGTACTCCCCCGCTGCAACTTGTGTCTTCTTTGACGTGGCTACAACTTTCTCCAGATCAAGCTGTGATAACGCCCTAGGGACCTGCAAATCAATATAACTTTTGGTGGATGCAATGCAACAACATTGAACACATTCCCTTGTTTAAAAAACTTTTACCGGACAAGGTCTCCCCTTTCTCTCTTCTTCTAGGACCTCTCTGATAGGGAAGTAAGCTGCTTTCTTGCAAAGCTCAAAGATGTCTGATCCAGTATACCCTTCGCATAAACGAGCTACACGATCAAAGTCAATACCAGGCTCAACCCTCTCTCCTTTCAGCGTCACTTTTAGTATCTCTGCTCTCTCCTTGCGATCAGGCATTCCAATCTCAAACGCCTGAGGAAGACGCCTCAGTATCGCTTCATCAAGCTCTGACGGTCTGTTAGTTGCTGCAAGAACCATAACCCTCGCATTCGCTAACACCAAAGCAAACCATTATACACTCATTAGAAACAAAACAAAAAAAAAACAAATCCATGTAGAAAAGAAAGGACTATTCAACTTACGATCAGTGGAGAATCCATCCCATAAAGCCATAAACTCAGTCTTCATATTCGCCATAGCTTCATGATCCGTCGAACGGCGCTGACCAAGAAAGCTATCAACCTCATCGATGAAAATGATAGCAGGCTGAAGTTTGTACGCCAAGCTAAACACAGCAGCAACTGAAAAAAAAAAAACAGAAACAGAGAAACCCTCAGAACCAAATAAATAAAGCCTAACTCTCTACTTTTTGTAGCACTTTACTTACTTACTTACCAAGCTTCTGAGCATCACCAAACCACTTGCTCATGAGATTAGAAACCTTGACGTTAATAAAAACAGCTCCTGATTCTTTAGCAATAGCCTTGGCAAGCATCGTCTTCCCGGTACCAGGAGGACCGTAGAGCAAGACACCCTTCTGAGGTCCAAGCAGCTTCCCGTAAGCAAAAAGCTCAGGTCTTTTCAAGGGTAAGATCACAAGCTCGTACAATGACTGCTTGATCGTCTCTAAACCTCCGATAGAACCGAACTCCACATCAATGTGGTCTGGATTTATCACATCACATGCTATTACATCCTGTAACAAGACACGAGTTAGCTCTAGCTTTTAGCTCCTTTGTAGAAAAAGAATGACAAAAACAATACGAAACGACCTCGTATGGATTGGTGTGGATAAGAGGACGGCCGAGACGCTTGGAGATTTCTTTCTTGTGCTCTAGAGCTTTCTTGGACGCCTCGCGATTAGGGTCGAGGTGTTTGAGCCCGGCGAAGAGAACCAAGCAGCTGAGAGCAGCGCTTGCTGCGTAGAGTATGAGTTCTTGCAAGATCTTCGTCTCTGAAGAACCACCCATTTGTCTCATTCAAAGACCCAACTTTTTTTTTCAATTCTAGAGGATCTTATTATATAAATAATCCCCAGAGATTTAGGGTTCTAAAGATTGAAACCAAGGATATGTTTGCAGAACACGGTGGGGCTCTTGCTCTTCTTGCGAATGAAGACAAGAGTTTTTGTCGTAAACCGGATTGGTGAAGAAAGCCTTTAATGGGCTTTAGTTGGGCTGTACAATTAATACTGTCTAGATTTGTCTTTTTGAAGCCATTAATTTGGGTTTATCTTGAGCCCATATTCACCAAAGGCCTTACCCAGTTTCGTCGCAAAATTAAAAATTCGAAAGAAATCGAATCGACACAGCTGCTTCTTTAAATCAAATCGAGTCGACACAGCCAACGGTCACCTCTGAGAAAAAAAAAACTCTCAACAAAAGAAAAAAGATAGAAAACTTACAGTCTGAACAACGAAGAAAAATGGAAATTGTGGAGATAACAGCAGATCTGTGGGAGGCGATGAAGAAGAGGAAGACCAACACAAGAAAGAAACTCACCAGCAGCGAGGAGATACCACCAGAAGAAGAAGAAGGTACTCCTCTCCGAGGCATGTTCTGTCTCAAAACAAGACAGGATATGAAGGTTTTCGAGGAGAAAGAGGATTGCTTTATCCTCGATTTCGACCCCAACGATTCATTCGACTCACGGAAGCAGAGCTTCTCCGGTAACCCAGAAGGAGGTGATGACGACGATGTGGCGATCTTACACGAGAAAGGCCAGGTTTTTGCTTCTAATCGACTCTTGGGTGCTTTTGATTTTCATGTAAAGTTTGGGTCTTTAGGCGATTCTCTTCTTTTCAGGTGGCTTGTAGGGACTTCCCACATCCAAGGCATCTCTGCTTGAAGTATCCATTTGAATCGACTCATCACTCACTGCACTGTAACCAGGTGAGGTAGATTTGTGTTGGTCTTTTATGTGGATCGATTTGCTGTTTCGAAAAATGAGGGTTTTTATGTTATCTACCACAGAGCTTCAAAGGGTTTTAATGTAACACGTGTGTAATGTTCTGTTTTTTTTTGTTTTGTGTGTGTGTAGTGCTACTGTTATGTCTGTGATGTGGCTGCACCTTGCGCAATATGGACGCCGCATTGTGAAGCATTGGAAAATTCTTTGTGGAAGAGTTTAAGATGCACCGTGCGTGGTATGAGGCCCTTAGTAGAAGACAATTAAGGTAGTGGAAGAAGTTGTGTTTGAATGTGGCTGCTCGCCTTGTTAAGCACAAATCAAGTGAAGGACTTTGTTGTGATCTTGAGACTGACGAATGTTATGAGTCTGTGTGTAATAACAATGCCTATCTTTTAGCTGAATATTTTGCATTGTGAATAACCAAAATTGCTTAACATCACTTTCGATATTTTTATTGGCTGTTTTTACCTATACAGAGAACATTAAGATATATATTAGAGAGCTCTCTGTAAGATATCCAAAGCTTTGACAGTTAGGATTTACATTCTCAAAATTTTTAGTGAGTGTGCAAAAAAAGAAAGAACGAAACAGAGTGAGATGCGACCAAATCTCGACCGTTGCTGACGGCTGCTAGTCTACTACAATCTATTAACTAATCAGAGAAACTCAAAAGTCGACAAGATGAGAGGAGAAGTCTGGAACGGTGGAATAAAATGCCGGCGGCAATTTTGGCGAGACCGAAAGATTCTAACTGCGCATCTAAATTTCTCCGAGGAATAATCTATAGCGAGTTTGGAATGTTGCTGCGGATTCAAGTTTTAAATGGATGTCTGAATATTCAAAGGAATGTTCAAGCGGGAGAATAAACCAATGTAGTTTTTTTTATAGGAGAGGTGGTTGGTGTTGATGTCTAGATTCTTCCTTTGTTTATTCAACTTAGCATCCTTCGTGCACCGTACGGGTTTTACTGATTCCGTGCTTTTGAAAAGAAGTAAAAAAAATTGATTTTGTGCGATGATACCAATGGGTTCTAGAATCTCTAACAAGTCAATAATGAACCAAATGGAAATGATGTTGTTCTTTTAAGACACCAACCGTTGGATATTGTTTTAAAATAAACAGTGTGTCTTAGACATAGCGTCCCCAAAGTCGTGTGAGTCGAGAAATAAAAGAGTGACATGACATGAAACTAACTGAAAGCGATATATTGAAAATTTTCATGTGGTAATTTTTTTCTCGACGTTTTAGGTTTCCCAAAATATAGAATTTGAATAAGATAAATATTTTATGAAATATTTCTATATGATTCACTTTGTTTCTTTTTTTTCATATTGACACAAGATAATATCAAAATCAACATGATACTTTGTTCCCTTTTGTCCCGACAGTAGTCTTGTGTCTTGGTTCACCATTATCGGATCTAAAGGTGGAGATTAGCTGTAACTTTGCAACAAAAATTGTCAATTACTCCATCTGTTTCATTATAAGTGTACTTTTAAATTTGTGCACACGGATTAAGAAAGCATTTAATTTTGCATATTTTCAATATAAAAATATCATTACCGATACAATTTAACCAATAGAAAAATAGAATAGAAAATAAAATTAATAAATTTTGCATTAAAACTCTAAAACGACACTTATTTTGCAACGAAAAAAATTCTCTAAAACGACACTTAATATGAAACGGAGGGAGTAACAACTAGTAGTATTTCGGTTACAAAATTAAAACCGATAGTATTTAAAACACACATTAATATCAAAATTAAGTGATACAACTAGGTCCACACATGAACGGCTGACACCATGACGCGTCCTAGTTAATTTCATTAAAGCCGCCAACTCCGGTGTGAACGTGTCCCCTTTCATACTGTTCGTACCTTGGCAGTTTGCCTCTTTGTTGTGCAATACTGCATAAATTATGTTAATGGTCTATATTTTTTTCTGATGATCCTGGTATTCGGAGCCTCGAGAGAATCCGATTAGCGTCAATGACTGTCCACCGGAATATAGCCGGGAAGTCCGCCAAAATGTCCATTAGAGCTGGTGATCACCCCATTTAAATTCCACCAGTGACCACATGTTAGCATGCTTCTCCGTATTAGATCCGAAAGTTTTTCAAAATAATTACTTCTCAGTAGCACTCGAACCCATGACTTCCCGGATTGAATTTAACCACCAAACATGGTCTATATTTTACCTTCGTAAAATTAGTAATTATTGCAAAATTTAATCTAAACTATATGTTTTAGAATTTTATACCTTCAAGAAAGCACACTTTTAATTTATTAATGAAACTACAGGTAGAAAAGAAGAATAAAATAACCTTTTTAATTGAGTCTACTAGTCTTGAGGCAAGTGACAAATTTATATCCAAATGATTTATTGATTTGTATATTTCCACCGGCCATAGATTTTTCCATTTTAGTGGATGTACCGTGTTAGACCATCTTCAATGTATTTCTATTTTTATTTCTATATTTTTTCCAAAAATAGAAAATTTTATTGTGGAAATAGATTTGTTCTAATATATGTTTATATAATAGAGTTCTTTTATTTATAGAGAAAAATCTAGAGATTTGCTATTTTCATTTCTATATTGCTATTTTCATCTCCAAATATAAAGATAAAAAGTAGGATTCTTATATATTTTCTTTTAAAATAGAGGAACTCTATTATAGAGACATAAATTAGAACAAATTCACCTTTATAATAGAGATTTCTAGTGAGTTAAAGCAAGGCGTTGATTAATCGTGTTGATGCTATTTGCGTCCATTTTTTAGTTATGTTTATATTTATTTATTGTTATTTTAATTTAAAGTATAGAATGAATTTATAATTCATGTTATATGATGGTTTGGGTTAGATAATAGATTTGTGTCATTTTCACATTGATATTTGCTTATAGGTGCACATAGCTGCACATCTTTTCTAGGGAACATCACTAATACAAAATATTAATTAGGTTATAAATTCATGTGTGCATGCATCACTCGCAATATATAGGAAGATGGATGTCAATCAAGAATAACCAGTGATAAAGAAGGATACCGTATATATTTTGAGTGAAGACCAATTAACACATATATACATTGAGTAGTAAAAATAAACACTACGCACATCCTCGAATATGAGCATATAAAGTCTAAACTATATGAGAAAGAGAGGACTTGTAAACGATCACAAGATTTGTCTTTCTTACTTAATTTCAAAATTTGAAAAAGGAGTATGGAATTGAGTATTAACCATAACCACAACTCATAAGTTCTGAATATAGAGAAACGTCTACGAGTAGTTTAATGTGTCTCTACAAATCCATCCACTCTGCCTTGAACACTTCCTTTCATCCACCTAACCTTCCTTTTCCCATTTTAATTTTCTCCAATATATCTCTCCTTTTCTATGTGTATACATCAATGTAACTAACACGTTGACACATTTTATCAATCAAATAAATAAGTGAACGAAACTAAGTGACTATCCAATAGTAGTTGATTACTTTCAATAATTTTGAGAAAATCCACATGCATTGACTTGTCATACCCATACCCTACCACATATTAAATGTCTAATTACCATAAATGTCAATTTTAAGATACTTCTTACTAGTAAGTCGACTTAATTGTCGATAAAAATGGTCCATATATAGGACGATAGACATTGGAGCAAGACGACAAGCCTGACTTTTATACCACACGAGCTTTATTATTTTTCTTTCCCAACTCTTGTGTGTGGATGTCAGATGACCACCGAGGTCCATGCGTTTTCTTTTTCAACTCGTGGTGGGTATGATATTCAGCTCAGTGTCACTGGGGTTCCGGTCTAAGCAGACCAATTAATAATGTCTAAAACTACGAGTAAGGTAAGTTTGACAATCATTGACAGGCAACTAATGTAGGAAATACAGAAAAAGAATTTTAAATATGTGTTTATCTTCTAAAAAAGTAATAATTATTTAAAAGTATAAGATGTAGCTTTGACATGAACTTAAAATATGACCTGCAATATTTTCCTTTGTTTTAACTTTATTTCAGTTTTTCTAAAATTTTAATGCTTTTAGTATTAATTATAGTAAATATTCTCCTTCTGCTTTATTCATTCCACTAATTTTCCATAATAACATATACCGGTCAAAATGATAGTTTCGGGTTTTACTAACTTGACTGATTACTTTCATATAGTTATAACTTACAAGTTTCTTAACATGTTTACCAAAAAAAAAAAAAAACTTACAAGTTGCAACCATCGTCATACAACCACTTGGCTCTACGATGGTTTAGAAGGTAAAGAACAAAGTCTAAACAGACAAAGTGCGTCTTGTCGGAAGACAAGAGTGAAGCCAAAAAACATCAGCTCTTCATCATGTTCTCTACGAATATAAAAGATTGAAATATCAAAACTAAGATACGCTGGAAGATTAAGAGTTAATCAAAATCATAATATATATTATATAACTCGATCGATACAATTTTTACAAAGCTGTGATCAAGTGATCAACCCCAAATCTAGAGAAAGATTCTTAAGAAAAAAAAAGGTCTCGGGCACCACAATCTCCTAGAAAGCTCCGGAGGAAACACAAAATTGAGATCTGAGAAAGTTGGCTGCGCACAGATCAGAAATCGACTAGATGAGAAGAAAAATCTGGAACAGGTGTCGATCTAGCAGGAAAACGCAGTGAGAAACCACCAATCCGTATAACGTCATTGTCTCCTCGCCGTCTCGGAAGAATCCCGGCCGTGAGTTTCGCGAGTGCAGTCGTGTACTCCACAAGTAGCTCAGTGATGATAACAACAGATATCATGATCGGAGATGAGAGGATTCGCCGTATATCTAGAAGTATCCGTCTCTTTATCTTTGTTGGAGAGTTGTGTCGGAAGTGAGAGACACCGTACATTTTATTAATCTCTTTATATAGGCGATAAACCTAAAGCTCCCAGTGTTTCCAAGACCTACTACTTGCACACGTATGTCGCTTTCCTTCTTTTTTAGTTTTATTTATTTTTTTGCTTTTTAGCATTTGCCGCGTGTCACGCGCTGTAGACAAAACTGTCACAGTGTTGGTGACAAGACAAAATTCATGGTGGTTACGCACACAAATACACAATACCAATACGGCGTATACCATGAGCTGCTGCTTTTTCATATACCACTTACCCAATAAAGTATATAAATAAATACTCGTTCGTATGTATCTGTCTACTTGGTTTAAGAACATTCTATTAGTTTTCTAGCCTTTTAGATTTATCTCATATTTTCGTTTAAAATATTCCAAAAAACTGGAGTCCATGTCACCAAAAATGAATATGATTTTTTTGTTTAAATTATTTTATTATTTAGATTAGTAAAGTTGTTTTTCATCGTATATTTTTGGTGAAATTTTTATCTATATCTTTTGAAATAATTCTACAATGAAATGTGCTGTATTTAACGGTCAATTCTGAAATTTATTAATAAAAATTTTGGATTAGCATAATAGTATTTTAAACTCATTTATATATTTGTTATATAAATAGCTGTTGTGAACATCCGTCGTTTAGGTTAAAAAAGAATAGAGAAAAAAACGTATTGAGGCAAATACCCGTTTAGGGTTTCTTATTAATGATGTGATAATAATTTACAAACCTTTAGACTCATATTTATACAGCCTCAAAAACCCGATTTTCTTTTCTCAATAGAAATAGTAATTTTCCTAAATCGAAAAAGCATACCGTACCGCGGAGGCCTGCGGCCCCATACCCCCCAGACGTCCGATCTACGAGTGTTGGACATTTTACTGGCACATCAGATATTTAAGACGCACAGATGCAACAATAGCGTTTAATACAGAAGAATGTTATCTAATAAAAATAATATATTAGAAATAGCAAAATAAGTTGGAAAATGTTCTGGTTCAACAAAATTGTTTTTAGTAAATACTATTTAGCAATATACATAAGACTGAGTTTAAACAGAAAGATAACATGAGAAGGGAGGAACAAGGTTTCGAATAGATGCCTGCAGGCATCAGTCTCACCCTGAGATCAGAGACTTGGTGAAGACTTCTAAGTCTTTTTTTTTTCTGTGCAAAGGACTTCCGCCGAAAGTACGATTCTGCTTTATGCAACATTTGTTTCTAATTTTCTGCGATATTGCAATATTCATGACTGGAGCCCCAATCATGAATCTTAATGATCCTCTGTCGCACAACAAGAAAGCTTGGAAATCATCATTTGTTGGGACAATTACCGATCGGACAGAACAGAACAGATGATTAGTTATCATAATTTCTATAATATAATATAATTCAATACAATGAATGTTTGCAAATCTCTATCCTGCAGCTGCTCAATATCCAAAAGGAACAAAAGAAAAATAATTCTCAGCTGTTGTTACTCGTTCAAAAAAATAGGAGGGAATAAAAAAACATTGACAATTTTGTCACAGATCAGAAATCGACGAGATGCGAAGAGAAATCTGGAACCGGAGACGATCTTGGAGGACAATACACGGAGAAATTGCCAATCCTTACAAAGTTGCCGTCCCCTTGCCGCCTCGGAAGAATCCCAGCGGTGAGTTTAGCGAGAGATGTTGTGTACTCCACCAGCAGCTCAACAATGATTACTACGGAGATCATGATCGATCAGTTAGACTTGAATATTCGCCGGAGAAGAATGTTCTAGAGGTTTCTTGAGTTCTACTTCGAGAGCTGCAAATTGCTTAATGACTTGTGAGAAAGAGATGATTCTCTTTATTTGTTTATATAGAGAGGGAGGATAGGGAGCCGAAAGAAGCCACTGTCTCCACTTTGGTCGTCGTTACTCTGACTCGTGTTTCATATTTTAATTTATTTCTCTTTAAACAGAGTCAAATTATTAAAAAAAAAAAAGAGGCGCGTACACATTAGGCATTAGCTGTTCCCTGTAATCAATTCCTATCTATCAAATGTGTTTTATTTACTACCACACATAGCTCAGCACTTGCATCACTTTTGAAAAAATATAAAAAAACATTACTCAGCCGATACAACCTTGTTTGGGGTTAAAGTTCACTTTTTTTTTTGGTTAAAGTTCACTTACACTTCAAGAGATTAATAAACAGAATTCTAACACGTCTTCACATCTTCATAGCTCGATTTTTTTTTTTTGCGAATGTCTATCAGATGGAGTTGGTCATCTTCAGTTAAGTTTCTGATAAAAATAAATGTGCTTTTATCTTCTAGTTCCCATATACATATTTTGAAAAATATAATATATATTTTATATATAAATTATATATATTGATACTTATTCATTCTTTTCTTTTGACAAAATACTTCTTCATTTTTTTTAACTCTAATCACATATATAATTAGACATATGATTGGAGCTTACAGACGTAGATTTTGAGCTATTTCTGTATGGCAATATAAGATATTTTGTTCTAATTCTGCGAGGAGGAGATATTATAAAAGTATATAGATGACACAAGAGTATCGCTTAAACAATTATAAAGGACATATCACACGCTTCGCGCGTTCACAACTTGGCTGCTGTAATATTGTCGCACAAAATAATATTGAATCGTATAAGTTAGGCAATTTTAAATTCGAGATGAGTTGTAGTTGACTGTAAGTTGTATCCGAGTTAAATCATTGTTAATTACCTGAGCGTCGACCTAGTCTTGGCGAACAACACCTATAGGCATCTAGTCCACCTTCTAGACTAAAGCAAACAATTTTGTTTTTACTTTAGTTTGATATTTCATGAACGTAGCCGTTTATGCCTGGAGATAGCATGAGATAGCGGGTTGGATAGCATTCAACTTCTTGAAAAAATTATATTGTTTTATCAGTGACTGAGAGGCCGGAGCTACGCAGGGCATAATAGGTCAGCTGACCCCGCCAAATTTACAAAATTGTTTTGTATTTATTTAAATATCATGAACTGGTCCCAATAAAAATTGTTTTTGACCCCTTTTATTTTCTATTTAAGTCATCAACCTTTTATTTCTTTGTGTATTAATAAAATACCTGTGACAACCCGTCCCGTGGAACCACCTGCCTATAGATCCAAGCTCACAGCGCTGCAGCGCACCGACCCCAACCCCTCCATTATGAGTTCTCACTAACTCCATAATTAGGTTGTTGGTGAGGTTCGAACCCCCGACCTCACCCTTTAACAGCATTCCACAAGACAAGCTGTCACCAATTGACCTGCAGATCAATTGGTGACAGCTTGTCTTGTGGAATGCTGTTAAAGGGTGAGGTCGGGGGTTCGAACCTCACCAACTACCTAATTATGGAGTTAGTGAGAACTCATAATGGAGAGGTTGGGGTCGGTGCGCTGCAGCGCTGTGAGCTTGGGTCTATGGACAGGTGGTTCCACGGGACGGGTTGTCACAATACCAGTTGGCGAAAAAAGTCATCAACCTTTATTTTTTTTCTATTTCCCTTCCACCTTCATTTTCAGTTTTCTAACTTAAATATCCTGCATCTACAACTGTTTTTTTTTTAATTATACAGATGTATACTGACCCCACCGAAATAGTTCAGACTAGTCATGTATTACCACATGTCGGTACATCTACAACTGTTATTTTTAAAATCCCTTATAAATTAATTAAATTTATGTTTACAATAATTTTCTGGCTCTCCATTTATCAGTCGTGACCATCTCGTCCCGCATTATCTATATTCAAAGTTGCATAAGTTAAGAATAACATAACAGTTGCATGATCTAACTTAGTTGGATTCATCATGTCAACATCACAGAAAGACATGGCTAGGATCTAATACGAATTTAAGTCTTATATTTCGTGCAACTAACTAATTGAT
>NW_026616859.1:0-21296 GCF_000801105.2 Raphanus sativus | reverse complement strand
TATTTCATTAATTTATAAAATACTATTTTTCAAACAATATTTTAAAATATCATGAGAAGAATTCCTAACAAATAATTTTGTTACTAAACAGAGTTCAACAAAAGATATAATAAGGTACAAAACGTTACCAGTAAAACTATTTATTATCATGAAAGAACATGATTTTAAATGATATTATATTTTATTTTATATTTTAATTATTTTCTATTATATTTTAAATGATTTAGTTTGGAGATAGACTAATTTATTATCACGAAAGAAATATTTTGTGTAGAAGTGTTTTAAAACTTAAATATTCTTGAAATAAATTTGGTATTATTTGTTTAAAATTTATATTTTTATTATGTCAGATTGAAATATAAATAATACTAATATATATTATTACCTTTTCAAAATTATGTTTTACTAATTTTGTATTCTTTAAAAAATAGAGAATAATGAAGGTTACTGTCATTTTAATTCAAATAAAAAAATATCTATTAAAAACAACAATATAATATCAAAATTCTTTTTATTATTTGTTTGTTTATAATAACATTTCAATTTATAATATTTTAAATGTTTTATAAAATTAATATAAATTCATATAAAACAGTTTTAATTATAACTTCCCGCTAAATTCATATAAAATAGTTTTAATTATAACTTTCCGCCCATAGGGCGGGCCGACTCTAGTAATATATATAAGAAACTTCCTTTGTCTACTAAAAGGAAGATGTTAAATGTTATTTGTATTCTGTATGTTTGTTTAGTCCATCTTTCTGCAAATGAAGTTTTGTTTTTGTTCTCCGTTCTCCGTTCATTGTTATTACTTGGACGACATCTACCAGATCGAAGCAAAATGCTATGTTCTGTTTTTATTGGTTTTCCCTCATACAAGGTTTGGTCTATAGAATTTATGTACAGAATAAGTAAAATGTGGAGCAAAGGGGTGATAGTGGGACTGCAAGGGATGCTACACTGTATTATGCTGAGAGGAGTAACACACCGAGGGAGATGTTTCAGTGTAGCATTGGGATGCGGTGGACCAAGAGGAAAATGGAGATGGGTGCTGCTTGGATCTTAAAAGATTCCGGAGGACTGGTGGTGCTTCATAGCCGACGCTCTTTTACAGGAATAAGATCTAAAGATGAAGCTTGCTATCTCTGTCAGTACCGGCTATACACATCTGCTAGGAGTGCTTTTGCACCAGGTCCTTCAATTTTTCAGTAATTTTCTTTAAGGAGCTAGGGTCTTATTTTGTCAAAGACATACATAGTTAGGATCCTTATTTTAAAATTATAAAAATATAACAGCAATTTTATGAGAATTTTTTTTGAGCACAAGGCCCATTATCTGAATAAGCCGGCCCTGATCTCTGCGTGGCATGGGCAATCGAAAGTATGGTATCCCACAAATGTCTAAAAGTGTACTTTGAATTTGAAGGGAGAATGTAAGCTTCAGCTATAAATCGACCGAAGGCCTGGCCTTCCTTCAAGTGCAAAGTATTAGAACTTCGACGGTTGCTTGGAGAGCTGGTAGAATGGAGGGTTGAGTCTGTTCCCTCATATACCATCCGTGAAGCCTGTTTAATTGCTAACAGTGCAGTGCAGTCAATGGAAATAGGTTTCAGTCCTATGTAGCTAGGGGCCTGCCTAGATGATTATCAAATATTTTTTGACTTGGTCTAGTCATGTAGTTGTAGCTGGCCTGATAGTATGATTTTTTGGTGGATACATGTTGTATCTTTGTTGTAATACTTTTTTTTTCTTTGTTGTAATACTTGGTTTGTTGTTGTTAGTGAAATATTCAGATGGCAAACAAAAAAAAATGTAATTACAGAATAAGTAGAAGTTGAATTATGGCTAATCACCAGTGAGAGCTTGAATCAATTAAAATACACAAATGAATAACATCATTTAGTTTCTCTGTTTACTGGTTTTGTTATGGTTTTGTTTTGTAACCTTAACTAATTTTCGATTTAGCTTTTCGGTTTCGTTTTGCTATCTAACCAATTTTTTGGTTTGGGCAATACATTAAAAGATACTATGAACTTACGTGCATTTCTGCATATTATCAGATAGGAAAGTATATGCATAGATCTTGGTCCACATGGACAACCACAACATAAACTCCAAGAAAAGCAAAAAGGCACAAAATCTGATTTTGATTTCAAAATATAAAAATCAAAGCATATTCTTTTTTGTTTACTTGCACACTTAGCTAGCTTTTCCAACTTTTATTTCTAACGAATAATCTTCTCCCCCTTCCTTCTCCTTCTACTCTGTCCCCTTCCACAGCATATTCATCACCTCAAGGTATCCTATATATACATTGTGATTATCACCATGTTTCATCAAACTACTTCACCACAATCATTTTAATCTTTTGATCCTTTGTTGTTGTTTCTGTAACAAAAGAAATGGCTTCTTCTTCATCTCCCACAACACTTCCACGATCGGATTCAATCGCTGACAAAATGCCTGATGCATTGAAACAAAGCCGGTACCATATGAAGAGATGTTTTGCCAGGTTTTCTCAAACTTTTAACATCACACTTTTAACCCTTTTTTTATTTGCTACATTTTGGATCACTTATATATGTTTGTGTGTGCTTAAATGTTGTAGCTTTGTTAGAGGAGGAAAGAAGCTAATGAAGCGTGAGAATCTAATGACTGAGATAGAAAAATGTATAGAAGATAGCCATGACCGCAAGAAGATTATGGAGGGACTGTTTGGTTACATTCTCACATGTACTCAGGTAATATATAATTTTCATTACCATTTGCAGTTAAGACAAGGTTTTAATCAGTCGCATGGTTTAATTTTCTCTGTTTTAACTACTCAGGAAGCAGCAGTGGTTCCACCCTTTGTTGCTTTAGCCGCAAGGCCAGATCCTGGTTTCTGGGAATACGTTAAGGTCAATGCTGGAGACCTAACAGTGGATGAAATCACAGCCACGGATTACTTGAAGCTGAAGGAATCTGTTTTCGACGAGTCATGGTTAGTAAAGATCTTCACACCAGAGAAATATTCATTACCTAAAGCTCAAGGAATCTTATCTGTTTTCTTTTTTTCCAAATGTTTTGTAGGGCTAAGGATGAAAATGCATTGGAGTTAGACTTTGGAGCGATTGATTTCACAACACCTAGGCTTAATCTTTCTTCTTCCATTGGAAATGGAGCTGATTACATCTCTAAGTTTATATCTTCTAAGCTTGGAGGCAACACTGATAAACTAGAACCTTTGTTGAACTACTTGCTTCGCCTTAACCATCATGGAGTGGTCATGACCTAATCATCTTCTTGTTTCCATTTTGATTTACTTTCTTCAAAAGTTAACTCATTCATGGTGATTTATGTTTTCAGAATCTCATGATCAATGAAGATATCAACACAGTTGCAAAGCTCCAGAAATCTCTGATGCTTGCTGTGAATGTAGTCTCCACTTACCCCAAACATACTCCTTATGAAACTTTTGCTCCAAGGTAAATAACACTGCTCAAGATTATTTTATCTTCCAAGAGGAACTGTAACAAGGATGTGGTTAATAAAGTCTCTTTTTTAGGTTGAAAGAAATGGGATTTGAGAAAGGTTGGGGAAACACATCACAGAGAGTGAAAGAAACAATGGTTATGCTCTCAGAAGTTCTAGAGGCACCAGACAGTGTGAAGCTTGATTTGCTCTTTAGTAGACTTCCCACAGTGTTCAACGTTGTGATATTCTCTGTCCATGGCTATTTTGGTCAGCAAGATGTCCTTGGATTACCAGATACCGGAGGCCAGGTACTTGCATATCAAGTAATCAATTTTAATAGCAAGAAGAACCTTATTGGTCTTACATTGGTGTGTGATGATCATATAGGTTGTTTACATTCTTGATCAAGTAAGAGCATTAGAAGAAGAGCTTCTGATTCGAATTAACCAACAAGGTCTCGGATTCAAGCCTCAGATTCTTGTGGTGACACGGTTAATACCAGAAGCAAGAGGCACAAAGTGTGATCAAGAACTAGAAGCCATTGAAGGAACCAAACATTCTCATATTCTCAGGGTTCCTTTTGTTACAGATAAAGGAACCTTACGTCAATGGGTTTCCCGGTTCGATATATACCCTTACCTGGAGAGGTTTACTCAGGTAAGAAGTTTTGTTCTTGTTTTCTCAACAACAAAAGCAAACTAAACCTGTTAAATTTACTTTACAGGATGCAACTAGCAAGATTCTCAAACGCTTTGAGTGCAAGCCTGACCTCATCATAGGAAACTACACAGATGGGAACTTGGTTGCATCTCTAATGGCCACCAAACTCGGTGTCACTCAAGGAACCATTGCTCATGCGTTGGAGAAGACAAAGTATGAAGATTCAGATGCAAAGTGGAAAGAACTAGACCCTAAATACCATTTCTCTTGCCAATTCACAGCTGATTTAATAGCAATGAATGTCACTGACTTCATCATTACCAGCACATATCAAGAAATAGCAGGAAGGTTCGTTCATTTTCGATATACTACATTATTAACATCTCAAACATTAAGATTCATACTCACAAAACTATAACTTTCGCAGCAAGGAAAGGCCAGGACAGTATGAGAGTCACACTGCCTTCACAATGCCTGGTCTATGTAGAGTTGTCTCTGGCATTGATGTGTTTGATCCAAAGTTTAACATTGCTGCTCCTGGCGCAGATCAATCTGTATACTTCCCTTACACAGAGAAGCAAATAAGATTGACCAAGTTTCATCCTTCTATACAAGAACTACTCTACAATGAGAAAGACAATCAAGAACACATGTAAGTAGTAGTCTCATTACAAATAATGAAACACTACACTATATGGTTTTTGAGTTTAGCCTAACTTGTTTGTGGAAACAGGGGATATCTTGCGGAGAGAGAGAAACCAATCATCTTCTCAATGGCGAGACTAGACACAGTGAAGAATATAACTGGTTTGGTTGAATGGTATGGCAAAGATAAGAGACTAAGAGAGATGGCTAACCTTGTAATAGTTGCTGGATTCTTCGATATGTCGAAATCTAATGACAGAGAAGAGAAAGCTGAGATCAAGAAGATGCATGATCTCATTGAAAAGTATAAGCTCAAGGGGAAGTTTAGATGGATAGCTGCTCAAACTGATAGATACAGAAACAGTGAGCTTTACAGGTGCATTGCTGATACAAAAGGAGTCTTTGTTCAACCAGCTTTGTATGAAGCTTTTGGTTTAACGGTCATTGAAGCCATGAACTGTGGACTACCAACATTCGCCACTAATCAAGGTGGACCGGCTGAGATAATCGTTGATGGTGTCTCTGGTTTCCACATTGATCCCAACAATGGTGATGAATCTGTTGCTAGGATTGGAGACTTCTTCAGCAAGTGTAGTACAGATGGTTTGTATTGGGATAGTATCTCTAAGGCTGGTCTCAAACGTATCTACGAGTGGTAAGTATACTTTACTTAACTCTTAAAATATAAATGTCGTCACATTACATTTGCTTATTCTTAGGTGTTGTATCGTTTTTGTAGTTACACATGGAAGATCTATGCAGAGAAGTTATTGAAAATGGGAAGCATCTATGGTTTCTGGAGACAAGTGAATGAAGATCAGAAGAAAGCTAAGCAGAGATACATTGACATGCTATACAATCTCCAGTACAAACCATTGGTTGGTTTCTTTTTTTTTTTATTATTATCATCTCTGAAGATTTACTATTGGTGATATAAACTAAACTAACCTTTATCATCTGTGTGCTTTCTTGTAGACCAAGAAAGTGACTATCCCTGAAGATAAAACTTTGCCTCTGAGATTGGCTTCACTACGTAACCTCCTTCCCAAGAAACCAGCATCTCTTGGAGGTGGAAGTAAGCAGAAGGAAGTCACAGAAGCGAAAGCAAAGAGTAAAGATGGTCAAGAACAAAATGAGGTGAAAGAGGGGTTGCTTGCTGCTGAAGCATCAGAGAGGATGAAGAAAGTTTTAGAGACTTCTGAAGAGACACAGACACAGAGGCTAGAAAAGATGAAGATTGCATACAGACAACAACAGAACCAAGGAGCTTCGCCGGTTAAGAACTTGTTTTGGTCAGTATTGGTTTGTCTCTACATCTGTTACATTTTGAAGCAGAGGTTCTTTGGAACTTACTTGGTTCAGGATGATTAAAATTGAAACATAAACCTGTAAATTCGTAATAAATGTAATTACCATCGATGCTGGAGTAATAAAAAAACTTTGTAATGTTTTGGCTTACCAGTCACCAGATTTGACAACTTTAAATAACACGTGTACGTATTCTCTGCATGTATTAATTATGAAAACTTGTTGAACATATATTTGAATTAATTTGTTAAGATAATAAATAAAGCAATGAATCGGTCCATATGATAATTAAATTTGAGATAGCTATATGGAGCAAACGAATGCAGAGACTGTATGTGAAGTTTCACTTTGTTCAAGGTCCCAAAATAAATGTGGTAAGGTGAGAACCTTTATATCAATGCTTTAAGACTATATTTAATTAATTGCTTCTTTTCTTTCAGATTAATGTAAATATTTAAGGAATATAGTGTGGTAAATTAAAGACCAAAGTGATATAAAAGAAAACTACTACTATGATGATAATTTTTATTCTTAAATAATTATCTCATTGTTATAAATATTGTAGTGATGTCCATATGGAAAGTTCTAGATATACTTGTTCCCCACTCCAAGTTAAGCTTTGTCTCCAAGCTATTGTATCCTATATAAGGAGTTCATTATTCATAGAATAAGACACACCAATTCCTCTCTTCTCTTCTCTAATTCTCTTCTTACTTACAATACGTTATCAGCACGAAGCTCTAACGATCTTGAGCTAATAGATATAGATTTTTATTCTGTTATATTTTAGTTTATATTCAACCCTTCTTCGAATCATGTTTATTATCAATTCATGGTTTGTAAGAATGGATTTATGTACAGTATGAGCTTAGGTGCTTTAGTTGACAATATTGATTTACCCTTGTTTCAGGGAAAGAAAATCATTCGATCGAAGTAAGATCTTGTTGACAAGCTAATGCTCTATTTGTTATTTTTGAATACGGCTGCATGTTCAGTTTATTATTGAACATGTGGTGAAACAGGTAAAAGTTAGAACATATAGTTATAAAATCATAACTTGCGATGGCTTTATAAATTAGTATACTTGGTGTACATTCATTCATTGATTGTGCTCATTATACTATTGTTAAAAGTTGGTATTATTCTTTCGCTTGAATTTTATTTTATGGTTTAATATTATGGCTGCATCCCACATTAGTATTAATTGTTACGTTTGAAACCATACACCTGCATATTAACATTGCCCTGTCATGTAGATGGCTGCATCCAATAGATTTTATTAATATTATTATTTAAAATCTAGACACATAGAAAGAAAAAAAAAATCTTGCAAACCTAACCCTAATATCTTGACAGAACTTTGGTATGGTAATCTGGTATTCATCGCTTTGGTCTGGATTCTTTTCTTGGTATTATATTCACATTGGATTCTAGCAGCTTCTCGTGTGAGATGCCTCCTATTCTCATGTATACTAAGATAAGTTTTATTTACTTTCTATTTAATTAGATCTGAATATTTGATTAATATATTCATTGCACAACTAATATTGTGACTTTAAATAAAATATGCTTTGATATCTTAAACTTGATCTGTTTATAGAATAAAATATTTTATCGCTTTATAATCTTCCAGTAGATTGGTACATTTTTAATTTTGAGAATTACAGTTTTGATGTCTAACATTGACTGATAGCCATATTTATATGAGCAAATCTTAAGAATTTCAGGAGTATTTATTTATTTTGAAGGAGAATAAATAATATGAGATTATATTCAGCAGAAAGAAAAATATGAATGGTTGGATCTCCGATCTCCGTTGCACTTCTTCTTACTACGATAAGTATTTTTCTTTATAATGTTTTATATACAAGTTTCATTACCATTTTATATGCGAGGGTTTTAAACAAAGGTATCTAAGTCTTGGAAAATAATCCAAAGAAAGGTATAATCACCTGAATGTGATTACCTAAAATTCATTATGCATTTTATATCTAAAATATTACAAGACCTGACCTGAAGTCTGTAAATAAATCTCAACTATATTGGATGTTAAGTTTAAAAGTAAAATTTCTCGAAGAAACTTTTACACAAATAATGTTGTCCAGTAGACACATGATTGAGAAAAGAGATTAAATTTTTTTTTTTTTTTCTCCTCGAGATTGAGAAAAAAAATAATAATGAGCTATTGATATAATCGCGTCTAATTGATTATGAATCATTCTCCTGAAGAGAAATATGAAATTGAGAAAGAAAATCCACAAAATAGTATTGGTCAAAAAGTGATCATAAAAGTGGTTGTAGACGTGAATGTTGATATAAATAAGATTAAGACCAATGAGTTTTTTTTGTTTAGAACTCAAATTCTCACTTGAAGTTGAGAAAATAAAGATGGTAAAAAAAAGAGATATGATTCAATCATTATAAAGATAAAAGAAAATTATTATGAGTACAATACAAGGTATAAAGCTTCTAGAAAGTTCAAGAAGAGGATATATATGAATGCTCCCGAAGAGTACATAATATTATTGCACATAAGAATGCAATTTAAAACCTTGTTGGATTATATTCTTATAAGTCTCAAAAGTAAGAAGGATGTGAAAAAAAAATACATGGCCCATGTAAGGCATGTTATTGATTCTAATATGAGATTCAATCGAGATTGATAAACCTCTAGTGTTATCATCTCGAGGGGAAGAGTTAAAGAATCTCACATTTCATATTAAGTGAAACATCCAAAAGATTATGTTTTCACTCAAAGTAAGATTGATGAATCTTTCTTAAGGTAAATCTATGGAATTTTGAGACAAGTTATTTTGAGATACTAAGTAAAGGAAATGCTAAATTTACTTCCATAAATATTTCTCAAGGCAGTAAAAGCATTTTAGAAAAAGTATCTACATCCTCTTATAGATTGTACTACACAAAGATTAATGTAATGGAGATAAATATATTGTAAACCAGAAGTTTACAAAATACTTGGCATGAACCAGTTAGACCATTTTGGTTCAATAATGATGCGAAAAGATACATAAAGATTTATGTGAATATTTATTAAAGAATCAGAAGATTCTTGTGAATGTTTTCACAAAACGGTCTTGCTCATAAGATAAAATGAAAATACGGTTTTCACCAGCCAAATGATGTTATTGGCATGAATAAAGGAAATGTTGGTGGACTGATCACCCACTATGCATCTTTATAGTTTTGGTGAATTCACATCTTAAGTCTATGACGATTATAGCAAATTCACTGGGATAAGTGTTAAACACTTTGAGCAACACTAATTTGCATCAAGCCAACAAAAAATCACAAGTTCTCCCTGTTATTGGTATTGGGTCAGAAACCAACCATTTTCCATCTAAGAATTTTGAATGTGCAATATACATTCTAGTTGCTCCACCACAGAGCTTTATGATGAGATCCCAAATGAGGTTGGAATTATATGTTGGATATGAATCTCCATTGATACTTAAGAATCTAGAGCCATCCCTAAAGGATATAAGCAAGGCTCTATATGAATGCTACAAGTTAATTAGTATTTCCAACATAAGGAGAAGAAAATAAACTGCTGGAAAAGAAAATAAGTTAAAAGGAATTATCCTTGATCCTCGGACTAAAGAGAAAATGAATCAGAAGTCCAAAAGATAATTCTATAGCTTAGTAAATCAGTTGCCAGAAACAACTAATGACCCTAATATAGTGTGACCAAGTCACATATACCAGCTATAAATGCTCTAAATAAGAATTGATGTTCCAGAAGAACAATATCAAACTGCCAATTACGCCTGAAGCGTAGTAGACATATTGGTTCCAAAGATAAAAATCCTCATAAATGAAAAGGAGCATAAATTAATAATGGTCAAGAGGAATAAGAGTTTTGAATGATCTCTAGAAGAGACATTAACATGACTGAAAGAAAATTCAGGTACCTGAGACAATGAAAAGAGATCTCAATAAGTTATGTCATGTATGAAATAAAATGGAACCCATAAGCAAATCGACGTCGTAGATATTTACGCATGCAAAGTAGCAGTTGATATGATAAATGAGAAAGAGGATCATGAAATAAAGGCTATTGAAAAGTGTACACACAGAAATGATTGGCCAAATCATAAAGAAGTAATAGACAAAGATACAAACTCTTGTGAAAGAGAGATGTATTTGGATCAGTAGTCCATACACTAGAAGGTGTAAAATAAATGGGATAGAAATGTGGTTGCACCAAAGTAAGATCAATATGAAATTGATTGTGAACAGACATAGTCTCATATGGTAGATGCAACTACTTTCAAGTTTCTTACTAGTCTGGCAATAAAGGAAGAACTTGAACTATACAACCCATTGGAAACTGATAATCCCTAAGAGATATAATCCTTGAAGGATTGATGATATCAAAATCATGTTCCCAGGAACTCTAGCTATTCGATCGAAATATGTTTTATGGGATATGTGAAATATTAGAAGTTAATCAGTACATCCATTTGTATTTATCAAGAGATTATGAATCAATAGAATGATTGATTTGAATAAAATCCAAACTCTTGAAGAGTTATAACAAATTGTTTGTATGGAAGAAAGATCTTAAAAAGACTACATTGTTATGTGTTTCAAACTAGACATCTAGAATAAGAGATGTTATCTTAAAAGATTCTTAAATATTTTAAGATGATCATATATATGACTGGTCCTGAAGTACCATACTTAAAACAGGCTATGTTTTACATACGATAAGACCGCAATGACTTGCAGCAGAAACCATAGCCGTGGACATGTGTAAGACTGAGATCAGCACGCCCTAAGTGACATATAAGATGATCACAGAGACAGACAAAGAGAACCATTAAGGCTAACTCCAAAGACCATACAATCAAAGGTCATATCCGGTTCCATTCCAGTCCAATCATCCATGAGAGATGAATAATATGTCAACCCAAAACATGATATGGTTTTGAGGTATCAATTATCATTATGCATAGTTTAAAGATATAGCAAATGGTAAAGATGGTCATGAGACGCCATCAAATAAAAGTTGGACTGCGATGTTTAAGTAATAAGATTACATTGTGGGACTGCAATGTAAGCACGAGCCCTTATGATTATATCAGTGGATAAAAGGAAATAATAATGGTCCAAGAAAGTGATCAGAAGAATGTCTGGTCGAATCCAAACGGATATGGCATGGCTAAAGGCTTTACATAAGTACCATTAAGGCTTATGCACATCCGACCAAAAGTACACTGTATTGATATGATTGGCGCCTTGATATGGAAAAACATACTAAGTCGGATAGTCTTATGGATATGTTTAGAACCATAAGGTATTGGAACTAAAGCCATACACGTCCCTTGTCATAAGTTATTTAAGCAAGTTATTATTCTCTTTCATAACTGAAAGATGTAATTTCATATGACAAGAAAGAAAGTCATAATAATAACTTTTATAGTTATAAATGAATAACTCGTATGTACGAGGCGTATGTTCAGAAGACTGTATGTAAGATGTTTGGCTTGAAGTCTAAATAGACCAAGAAATTATTAGCTATATCAAATGAGAATTGTGGACCAGAAGTCCATAGATCTTGAATACTCTAATAGAAAGAGTTTATTATGATATTCTAATGTCAAAGGAAATTTATTTGATTGGAATGCATATCCTGGAGATATTGCTTTCAGGGGAAGACATATGAAAATGTGTATGGTTGTACTCTTTTTCCTTATCCTGGTTTTTATCCTATTAGGTTTTCCCATGAAAAGGTTTTAACGAGGCAACAAAAAACACATAAATGATAGACATCCAAAAGGATTATTATAATTTCAAAGTTAAAGTATATCATTGATCTAAAGTCTTTGAGATCAAGAAAAGTGAAGTAAGAGATCAGAGCATAGGACGAGTTGCGATGTTCGTGTCCTACAAGTTTGTTGAAGTGGAAATTTGGCTGATTTTTCACAAGGTGCTACTTTCAAAAAGCTAACTCATCTTGTCAGATTACATCATCTCAATGATCTTGACGTATGTACACACGAGGGGAAGTTATTACCCACAACACTTTTTTCCCTTAACCATGGTTTTTCCATTGGGTTTTTTCTGGTGAGGTTTTTAACGAGGTAACATCTACGGCGTTTTGAAAGCACTTGTATAATAGACATCAATGGGAAGTATTATGAATATTGTGTGATGTCTATTATAGAATGTTCTAGATTTACTTGTTCTCTACTCCAAGTTATTAGACTTTGTCTCCAAGCTATGTAATCATATATAAGGGACTCATTACTCATGGAATAAGACACACAAATTCCTCTCTTCTCTTGTCTTCTCTTTCTTTACTTTATAACAGAAACTAGAAACTAAGAGGAATGTTGCATGTTTGAGGAGCTGGTTCTTCAAATATATATCTTTCTTATTCTATCATTAAATTTGTGTATATTTTCAATCCCTTTGATTTTGTAACGTTTATAGTGACAAAAAAAATATTTATAATCTTTAATTATACTACGATCCAAGATAACAATTTTATATATGATTTATTTAATTTGAACTGGTAAATTGCTAATCAATTGAACCAGAATATAATTTTGTTTTACAAACATTATTATTTCATGAGATACACAGGTTGATGAATACAAATTTTTCGTCGCCAAAGATGCATATTACTCAGTTGTATAAGCAGTATATATATGAGATATATTTTACTCAATTTATACTGCAATACAAGTACATTCTCCATGAAGACAAGAGTAATAGAAGTCTTTAGGGCATTCACTAGAACTAGGACAGTCACGGTCCTTCTTGCAAAGCATCTTCTTGGTCAGCTCAGTCTTGAGCTTTGGGGTCAGACAAGAACATTTTCCACCCTGACATATACCAGGTCCTCTCCTTGTTCCTCTATAACACACCGAATCACAATCTTCCGATGTCCTGCATGATCCAATGGCCTGTGATCCAGAGACTCTTACCAACAATGTGCCTATTAAGTGCAAATATATATTTAAGCAAAGTAGTTCTAGTAAATCTGTTCAGTCAATGTATAAGAAAATATAAATAAGAGAGTAATTAACATAAGAGACAAATAACAAAACGATGAAGATTGTTTTTGATTCCGCCATTTTTTTGCTTTAAAGTTTTGTGATATAAAGATTGGTTTTATGGCTTGTAAATATATTTTGATAAAATTTGTATAATTTATACATGGCTGCTCAAATTCTTATATAATGAATTTCTGGAGTACGCTTGAAATTGGCAATTTAGTTCATGCATAATATCATTTAAATATTTTTACTAAAAAGGTAATATATCTTAAGTTGATAAAAATATATTTTGATAAAAGTGACATATGTTAAAGTCATAAAAATATATTTCACACAAAAAATTCATGAGTTTGATTTCTTTCTTTTAAAAATGAACTTAGCATTTACAATTATATTCATTTACCATTATAATATACATTTATTAAAACTAAGATATTCTTCCGTTTTGTCAACAAAAAGTAAATAGTATTAAATTTTATTATTATAACTTCTCGTGTACAATGAAGATATAATTTATGTCCATTTTCAGAATAATGTATTTTATTAATATTTTGTATATATAAATTAATTATAAGTATCATTGTGGAGTTTTCGTATACAATTGCCTCGGTTACTAAGGACATCAAATCTAGTGGCAGAGGCGAGAAACTCAGAGCCAAAAAACTTTCGTTATATCGGGTTTCATTGAAATGCCCGTAGCTTTGATAAATCCGTTAGCATTTCTTACTCGGCATGTCCTTCAAGATGCATTTCACACGAAATGGAGGGATATGAATGCTCCAAAATATGGTGAGGCCCCGTCAACGCAGGAAATCATCATCAAGCTAATCGACAACACTGTTAAGAACATGCTGATGTCATTACAAAGGAACCAAGCCAGGGATTTAGGTGCCACTTACAAATCATGGATTGGTGATGTCCAATACCAAAGTACCCTTTCTATGCAATATGCATGTGATATGTGATTTGTTTCTATTTCTGAAAAAGCGCTATTGAACAGGTAGAAAAATGCTGTTAAAAGCGTATTTTCTTCTGAATTAAAATTTAACATTTTATTCAAAAAAAGTTATGGATAATGTGATAGTAATTAGGATAAATTATTTGGTCTAAGATATGAATAATACTTCGGTGTGGATAGATTAATTGAAGATATCTATGCAAATCCCATATACATTATTTGAGAAGTGATTTTGCCACATGTATTCTGTAATTTCGAATAAAAAAATAAAAATTAGTTTGTATCAAAAAGTAGTAAATACATTCAGAGAAAAATGATATATTGTTAGATTTTAAGTATATATATATTATTTAGTTAAAGGGCATGTTTATCTTTTTAGAAAATGAACAGTAAAAATCTATTATTTAGTTAAAAGGCATTTTTTTAAATGAACAGTAAAAAGTGACTTTTCTTGTTGAAGTGTATGTTTATTTAGTTGAAGTGTCTGTTTCTTTGGCTAAAGTGTCATATTTTGTAATTAACTAAAAAAAATATAAACAAAGACATATGTGTTGTGACTTCTAAGAATATCTCAAATGTGTATCTCTATATTTTCCTATGAAATAGAAATCTCTACCATAGATGTGATTTTGCTCTAAATTATGACTTTATGACTGAGTTCTTTAATTTTCGGAGAAAATATAGAAAAATTCTATTTTTTCTCTATATTTAAAAATATTATCAATTCTTTATATTTTCTACCAAAAAATGGAAGAACTCTATTATAAAAATATACTGGAATAAATTTACTTCTATAATAGAGTTTTTTTAATTTTAAAAAATATATAGAGAAAAATAGAAATGTATTGGAAATGATTTAGCAAAGAAATATGATCAAAGATATAACTTTGATTAACGGGTTAACAATGAGTACGAGTGGTGGATTAGCCCTCTTCTATAACAATGAGTTTCAAGTTAAGATCTTATTTTCTAATAACAGAATGATTGATGTAGAAGCTGTGGCCCTTGGAAAAAAGGTTTTCTTAACTTTTGTATATGGGGAACTGGTCCAAAAATTAAGGGAGCAGGTTTGGGAACGATTAACTAGATACGGACTAGTACGATCTGAACCGTGGTTCCTGATAGGAGATTTTAATGAAATTACAGGAAATCACGAAAAGGACGGGGGAGCGTTGAGACATCCGGATTCTTTTGTACCTTTTAACAATATGATCCGGAATAGTGGTTTACTGGAATTTCCGGCAACGGGGAATAAATTTTCCTGGCAAGGACGGAGAGGGAAAGGGAAGGGGGCTTTCATGGTTCGGTGTCGCCTAGATCGGGCATTAGCGAATGAAGATTGGCACACTCTTTTTCATGTTCTTACACAAAATATTTAGGTATGGTAGGATCGGATCACCGGCCAGTAGTGGCTGTTATGGAGGATAAAATCCCTAAAAGGCGAGGGCAATTCCGGTTCGATAAGAGATGGATTGGAAAAGATGGACTAATTGATTTGATTGCTATGGGTTGGTCGAATGACCAGGAGAATGAAAATGTTGATATTGTAACAAAAATTAGCAACTGCCGTCATGAGATTGCTAAATGGAGAAAGGATAAACCCCCATTTGGTAAGAATAAAATTAAGGAACTACAAAAAGCTCTTGAGGAGGTACAGATGGATAATTCCAGGACTCAAGAGGATATTATGGAGGTATCACGGAAACTACAAGAGGCATATAAGGATGAGGAAGAATATTGGCAGCAGAAAAGTCGGAACATGTGGGATGTCTATGGGGATCTCAATACGAATTTTTATCATGCCTTGACGAAACAAAGAAGAACACGCAATCGGATTGTGGGTCTCCATGATAATAATGGGAATTGGATTACCGAGGATAATGGTGTTGAGAAGGTGGCAGTAGATTATTTCACTGAGTTATTTGGTACAATGGCTCCCTCAGATTTTGACAGTTTCCTGGAAGATATAAGACCGGGTATTACCCCACAGATGAATCAACGTTTATTAAGACTGGCAACGGAAGAAGAAGTGCGACAGGCTTTATTTATGATGCACCCAGAAAAGGCACCTGGACCCGATGGAATGACGGCATTGTTTTTCCAGCATTCATGGCACATTATAAAACATGATGTGGTAGCTCTGGTAAATAATTTTCTAGTCACGGGGACAATGGACGAAAGGTTAAACATTACAAACATTTGTATGATTCCAAAGACGGATAGGCCTACGAGGATGACAGAATTACGGCCAATCAGTCTGTGTAATGTTGGGTATAAGATTATCTCAAAGGTTTTATGTCAGAGACTAAAAATCTATCTTCCACTACTTATTTCAGAGACTTAATCGGCCTTTGTGGCAGGAAGATTGATATCGGACAATATTCTGATTGCTCAAGAGATGTTTCATGGGCTAAGAGCGAATAAATCTTGTCAAGGGAAATATATGGCAATCAAAACGGACATGAGTAAAGCATATGATCGGATAGAATGGGATTTTATCCAAGCTATCCTTCATAGGATGGGCTTTGATCCTCATTGGGTTAAATTACTCATGGAGTGCATTTCTTCGGTGCAGTATAGGGTTTTATTAAATGGTCAACCACGTGGACAAATAATTCCGCAGAGAGGTTTACGGCAAGGAGATCCTTTGTCACCATATTTATTCATCATGTGCACGGAGGCTTTAATTACAAATATTAAGAAGGCAGAACGGAATAAACAAATTACCGGGATGAAGGTGGCTCGGGCGTGTCCCTCAATTTCTCATCTGCTATTTGCGGATGATAGTCTTTTTTCTGCAAGGCACAAAAGGACGAATGTCAAACTATTCTCAAGATATTAAAGGAGTATGAGGCAGTGTCTGGTCAACTCATTAACTTTCAAAAATCATCTATTCAATTTGGCCATAAGATCGAGGAATCTTGTAGACAGGAAATGAGAAATATTTTGGATATTCAGAATGTGGGTGGTATGGGATCTTATCTGGGATTGCCGGAAAATCTTGGAGGATCTAAAATTCAAGTATTTGGGTTTCTTCAAGATCGCTTAAATAGTAGGATTAATGGTTGGACTTTCAAGTTTTTTTACGAAAGGAGGAAAGGAGGTAATTATTAAATCGGTGGCTACTGCCCTGCCTAATCATGTGATGTCTTGCTATCGGTTGCCAAAAGCAATCACAAAGAAATTAACGAGTGTGGTAGCACAATTTTGGTGGAGCCCAGGAGGCAGCACAAAAGGAATGCACTGGAAATCATGGGACAAAGTATGCCTAACTAAGGAAGAAGGCGGCCTGGGCTTTAAAGAAATATCAGATTTTAACACGGCTATGCTGGCCAAGCAATTATGGCGACTGATCGAGAAACCTACCACTTTGTTTTCTCGAGTTTTCAAAGGACGGTATTTCAGGAATGCCTCACCCCTGGACCCGATCCGCTCTTATTCTCCATCTTATGGATGGCAAAGTATTTCTTCAGCTAGATCTCTGGTTAGCAAAGGACTAATTAAACGGGTGGGAACAGGATCATCCATCTCTGTGTGGAATGATCCCTGGCTCCCAACCACTCGCCCGAGACCAGCAAACAAAAAACATGCTACTAGTTACCCCGATCTCACGGTTGATCAACTTATTGATGCCGATTTGAAAACATGGAATTCTCAGGCAATTAGGGCTCTCTTGGATCCCCAAGACGTACAAATCATAGAAAGTATCCCAATTAGTAAAGTTCAGAGGGAGGACAGAGATGGATGGCATTTTACACAAAATGGCAAGTATTCAGTTAAATCTGGGTACCAATTAGAAAGGGTGTATCCTGACAAGGAAAAACCTATGTCAACATTTGGACCTACGGTAGATGTTCTAAAGGCGCATTGTTGGAAAATTCGCTGCCCACCAAAGCTTAAACATTTTCTATGGCAACTGGTATCAGGGTGTATAGCGGTTAGGAAGAATTTACATGCTCGGGGACTTACGGGAGACATATGTTGTGATCGATGCGGAGCTTCAGAGGAATCAATAAACCACGTGTTTTTTGAGTGTCCTCCAGCCCGTCAAGTGTGGGCTTTATCTCAGATACCAACTAGCCCACATATATTCCCGACAGAGTCTCTTTATACGAATATGGATCATTTGTTCTGGAGGGTTTCTCCCAAAATGGAGGATCATCACTTTGCTTGGATCTTATGGTACATTTGGAAATGAAGGAATAATAAGGTTTTCAGCAATTTGGATATTGATCCTAGAGATACACTAAAAATCGCAGTAACTGAAGCAAAGATTTGGGAAGACGCCCAGGTGGTATCCGTACAGGTAATAGATCGACCAATTCCGAGCTTACCGATCATCCCAGGACGTTGGTGTTTCACGGATGGCTCTTGGAAAGACAAGGATGTATTTTCTGGTCAAGGGTGGTATAGCACCCTAGAAGGTTTTGCGGGATTAATGGGGGCAAGGAATGTACGGGCCTCTCTATCTCCTCTTCATTCTGAGATAGAAGCATTAATTTGGGCAATGGAGTGCATGAGGAATTTGCATCAATTTAGGGTCACGTTTGCAACAGACTGTTCTCAATTGGTAAAGATGGTGTCCGAACCAGAAGAATGGCCTGCTTTCGATAGTTATCTGGCAGATATCAAGACCTTGCGGGAGAACTTCCACAGCTCAGAGATCATTTATGTACCACGCACACAAAACAAGAAGGCCGATGGACTAGCACGAGGGGCTAGAACTCAAGCGTCTTTTGTTGTGCACATGGATGACTAGCCACCAACATGGTTTACAGAGTCTATATGAGTTTGTAAAAGTCGACGACAAAAAAAAAAAAAAAAAAAAAACGGGTTAACCTTTTTGTTTTGTTTTGTTTCGACAACCAAGTGAGAGATAAGCTCACATCGATCCCAGTTCGGGCGGATCGACTCTTCGCGCTCTGAAACCGACTCTATTTATGCTCTACGACTTTAAAAACATAACACCGAACTTTTAATAATAACTTCAATTTAGTAAAATTGCCCGTAGGATGTAGAAAGAACATTCGAATTTTAGACCTCTGCAAGGACATATTCGCCATCAAATTTATGGACCTTTCTCTTGAACAGCTCCAGATTCTTTGTCACCCTCAAATCCTTCATCTCTAGCTTCCACAGCCTACCTGCCATCTCCGTCACCCTCTCTCTGCACTCCTTCGTTTCTTTCTCCCTCCTCCTCAACTCCTCCCTCAGCTCCTCCATCTCTTCCTTCCCCTCTCTCATGCCCCTATTGCACTCCTCTTTCTCCATCTTAGCCGCGTCGTACCGTCCAAAACACTCCACCGCCTCGGCCAGTTCTTTGACTGCTGTTTTGAGCCAAGACACGTCGATTTTGACTGAATCCATGTCCTTCACCACTGCCTCGATCTCGGCCACACGGTACTTCGTCAGATCTCTCAGTGCTGTCGATTTCAACTCCATCACTGCTGTGGCTAGGGATTCTAGGTAAAACGACCTTGTTGAGCTGGATTGCAGCTTTGAGGAGGCGGCGATATCTCCTTGTTTGTCCAGAATGGTCTGGAGCGTGGTGGAGACGCTCTGACGCACCTTGTAACTGGCTACAGAGACGTATGCCTCAGAGATCACCAACTGTTTTTCTTCCATGCCTGCCTCGTAGCTTCTATCCATTCCTCGTATTTTGGTGATCTCTTGCATAGTGAAGCTTTTACACTCGTCAGGAAGCTCGGGCGGCTCAAACTGTCTGTCTTGCTCGTAGGTTTCAAACTGTCTGTAGTTGTAGTGAACCGGCTGCACAAGATAAAGAAATCGCGTTTTATTTCGTACACCTTACTTTGAAGGAAATCAACATATTTTCAAGAGTAAAGTCGCACCGTGCTGCTTCCTGATACTCCCCTGGAACGATGTCCAGTTGCAATCTCTGGAAATAGGTAGTTTGAATGGTTGTCTTCGTCGTCGCTGGAAGAGTAGAATGGTGGCGGTGGAGACCGGCTTGTGGCTCCATGAACAGGACTCATGGGTGGGCTGCTACGAGGTGTAACATCTTCTTCATCTGCCTCGTACATCCCCTCAAAATCATCTTTCCCTTTGTAGTATCTCACAGGCTGCAAGAAGAGCAATTTCAGAGAATGGGTTTAATTAACAAGAGCTTAAAAGAGTTTGGTGTAACCACCATTGTTCTTGTGTGTGGTGGGCTTTGGGAGGGACGAAATGGACTTGAAGGAGCGCTCTTCCGTGAAGTCACATGTCCCTCTGCCACGTACCTTTCTCTGCTGTAGTCTTTCCCTCGATCATGCTGCAATTACAAAGAGAACAACGACTAATTTTGGTTCTGAGTGGGAAGAAGAGGAATGATAAACACACGAGATTCCGGATCAGTACCGTGTTGTAGGGAGCTGGAGAGCGGCTTCTGGAGGGGTGAAAGGGGCTCACATTGGCCTTTGCCTCATACATTCTCTCGTAGAGCTCTCTGCTAATGTCCATAGACCTCCTACGGCGATCAGGCTGCAAATCACAGACCAGACAATCCCCAAACGTTTTAGTTTCAGTTGTTTCTCATATAGGGAAAAATGCAAAAGAGAGCATAAACGAGTGAGAACTGTGCGGGTTCTTGCAGAGCGAAAGGGGCTCATAGAAGCGTTACTCCTTGGGGTCACGTCAGCATAAGGGTCATAAGACATGTCCTCCCCTCGTTCTTTACCATTATCTCTTGGACGATCGGGCTGGAGTTTTAAAACAAAGTATCAAACCATGACAAGTGAAAGAAAAATGTAATTCGATCACGTTAAAGAGTAGTGGTATTAGTAGTAGTACAGTGTTGTGTCTGTAGACAGGAGGACGATGGCGGGAATTAGGGACACGTTCAGAAGCATGCTGTTGTTGTTTCCAGTGAGTGGTGTGGTCATCAGATACTGGGAAGGCATACTCTGACTCTGATCTTTTTATGCCGAAATGAGTCACTGGCGGAGATGATAGAGCCTCGGTGAGATGAGGAGGGCTTGAGGGGTTGCTCTTGCTAGCACTTGTTTGACTGAACAATCCTGGACACACAATAACACTTGAGTGTTTGTTGCCAGACATCTAATTTGAACTAAGAAAGAAAGAAAACTGACCTGCTCTTTTGCCATACTTGTTCTCTCTGTTTGAATTGAAGAAATCCATCCTCGGAGTTCCTTAGAACAAGCGAAGACGTAGAGAGAGGTCCTCCTTAAATCTTTACATGGGCAATTAATTAGCTGAGAATGACAGTCAGACGACATAAATATT